>NC_051050.1:8235996-8530996 GCF_904848185.1 Acanthopagrus latus
TACGAGACGTGCTCTGGGATGCATAATTTGCAATTTGCATAACGAATTAACGTTTACTAAATGAATGAGTTTTTTTTTTTTTTCTGCCATGGCACAGCCAGCCAGCACAGGAACATTTATAGGCCATCACCAGTGAAAAGAAAAAAACAAACCAAAAAGAAAAAAAAAAAAAAAACCTTATTTAAACCTGGAGAATTTCCTGAGAATTTAACCGTGCTTGTGAGCGGCCCAGGTGCCAGACCAAAGTGCAGTAAGTGGCTGGCAGAGGACCTACTCCAGTTGTTAAAGTTCTCAACAACATACATCATTTGCTGATATTCCGTCCAAGGTTACAGAAGTGCTTGCGTTTGTGGAAAAAGCATTTCATGAGGCTCTATCAGGCTGATTGAGCCGGCGCCAACGCCACAAACACAACACACCTGTGGGCAGGGGGCCAGTGTGTGCTTGTGCTGTTCTTAATGAAGAAGGTACAGTGCGACTTTTATTGTGCTTATGTTTTGTGCAGGGGCTTAATGATGCAGAATGGGAAAAGAGAGGCTATTGTGATGGAAATGACTGATGCTCCACTGCCCTCAAGTGGAGCTGCGAGAGACAGCACGGGAGTGAGCACATGGAGAGAAGCTTCACTGCTCTGAGACAACTGAAATCCTTTAGCCATCAGTGATAAATGGTTGATTCATAGTCGGTTAATAAATATTTCACTGTCAACAAACAATTAAATGCTTCACAAACCATTTAGCTGTTGTTTCTAATATATTGTAAATGGTTAAATACGTGTTAAATATGTGTAGTTCGTCTATGAATATTATTTGGATGGCCATTTTAAAGCTGCAACTGATGTCTTGAATGGTTTATGAAACACTAAATTGTTTGTTAACAGTTAATTAACCATTAACTAATGTTTAATGAACCATAGATGTACCATTTGTTAACGATGGGCATTATGAAATGTCACCAAATGACACTGGATTGCATGATTTTGAACTGAAACAGACACAACACATAAAGAATGTGTACACATGTATACATACATGAAGTTATTTTCTTAAATCAGGCAGATTCATGACCACTTTGGTCTCGTGGGCTCCATTTTGTGCAATCTGCTCTGTCTGTGTACAGCCTGATCTGTCCTTCGCCGTGCTTTCAAATGTCTCCCATCAAGATCCATTTGGATTTTATGGATGAAAACCGAAAAGGTTGGTAACTTTCACCTGGATTCACCTGACCGCTCCATTTCCTCCCCAGCTGTGAAAGTACACCCAATAGAAAATGCGTCTCTCCTCGCAGCTGTTGAGCAAAATGCTCCCGCAGTCTCCAAATTAGGACACATCTGTTTTTTGGGGAATATCACTGACCTCTGAAAAAGCGCACAAGTTCTCAAAAATGAACAACTCTTACTGTTTAACTTAGGAACACTGATGTTAGAACGGGCAAAACACTGTTTCAGTGACCGAGAGTGTGGTATTAGGCCACAGACACACTGTCAGCGTTCAAATGGTTGCTGGCTTTTTGTTGGATTTACCATGAAAAAAAAAATCAGCTGTAAAGAGAAAACTATCAATCTTGTTAAGTGTAAGAGGATATCCACATGGTCCTAAGCAACATCGCAGCGATAAGCATGAGGTCACCCTCAACATCCGACCTCGTCAAACCTTGAACCAGATGAGCAGCAGTTAGGGGGCCGCGCTGGATTTCAGTTCCCCCAGATAATAATGAGGTCACTCGGAAGGAGCGAGTGGGCACATAATCGGCAGAAATTGCAGAATTTTTTCCTCGGACATACAGTAAGCCACCTGTCCTGACAAATCCCAGTCTGACACCCTGATAGCAGGGTGAGGGTGAGGCAGCAGCAGAGTAAATCCACGGTTCTGTCCAGGCTTGTGTCAGCCAGGAGGAAGGTGTTGTTGCTGAGATGGTGCAAGCCAAGGATGTTTTTTTTTTTTTCTTTTGTAACACATTAACATATTTTATATATTTCTGATATTGCCAATGGAGCATCATTTACATAAAACACATGCATTCCTTCAAGGCCAACTCCCTTTGTGACAGTTGTGTATGTACAGTAGAATAATGCACCATTGTCTCTATCTGAAACATGACAGTGGTGTCACTTCTCTTTCTCTAGGTGTCAGTCTCTGAAGTTTTTAACCAATCCTGAGACTTAGCTTCAGGCGACACCTTTGTCACGGTGTCAAGAAGGGAAGTCTGCTTTTGAACCGGCGTGCCCCAACTGAAGCCAGATACAGTCGCGCGTGCCCGTGTCAGAAAAGAAGTATAATGTGATGTGAGTGGAACTGAGCACATTAACTCGAGTACTGTACTTAAGCTGCAACTTCAGGGTGCTTGTGCTTTACTCTGAGTATTTCAGTTGTACGCTACTACGTGTATTTAATTACTTTAGTTACTTTGCAGATTGCATGCTGCACCAGAGCCAAAGCAGCACACATTTGAAATGATTTATTTAACCGCAGTCTGATTAAAATAATAATAAGAGTAGTGATAATACAAAACAATTATTACTTACTGTAAGTACATGTGTTACTCCAATACTTACATGTCATATCAGATATTTGAAAAATTTTACTCACGTACTATTCGAAAAAGTAACTTTCACTTTGACTTTTGAGGAGTATTTTAAAACGATAGATAGACTTTCCTTTCTTGGACCGGCCAAAATGATATTGCAGAAAGAAAGAAAAATGTCCTGCACCGAAAAGTGGGATTTAATAACTCTATGCTGGTCTTAGTAATGCTTCTCATCTTCGCTATGAACATCCTGAAATGCCCCTGAATTCATGTATCAGTAATCGGTAATACAGTAATTCACTGTATTTGTTTGGTTTTACCACATTTGGCCATGCCCCTCACTGTGATTCTGTATGTTGGGGTAAAGACTGTTTCCTGTGCAGTTGGAGGTACATTACAACACTACATTATACATTATACATCACACGTTAATACACTGTTAAGCCCCATGGGGATTTTAGTTCCTTCAGCATGCACATGAACTGTTCTACTTGCACTGTGCTCCAGCATATACGGGGAGTCCATGCGTCATAGAATGCAACCAGTGCACCAATGGTTGCACGCCACGGAAGCTCATTAACATATAAAAGCTTGTTTCTGAGGTGCATTAGTGTTTAATGAGCGCCTCTGCAAGTCTTACGTGTATCTTGTGTTTCGTTTCATATCATAACGTCCTGATAACGTGCTTTACCTATAGTATCTGTGTCTTCATAGTTTAGAATTCATTATCGGTTTTAAAAAGGAGAAACATCAGAGCATTTTAGTGAGAACGCAGCTGTCAAACGATCCATCAGCTTTCCCTCCTTTGTGCTCCACTGCCTTTATTTTTATGTGAACGTCGCATTTCAATGGCTATGAATATCTCAGCGGTGACAGCATTCTGACTCGTGTCAAAAAAATATCTGGCGTGACTGCCGCACGGCCGGTGCTTTTAGTCTAATTCAGAACCCATTTTGTGCCGATACTTCAACATGGGGGCTGTTTGCTCTTTTCCGTGCAAATAAGGAGCCCTTCCTGCGAGAAAGGTCACAAACAATATAAGATGATGATGTGAGAGGGTAGCCCAAGCATAGCGGCGGACCTCTTTTTTTTTTTCCCTTTTTTTCACATTTCAGACACAGTGTGTTTGATTTGCACAAATTGATTCAAGGCAAACACTGACTGAAGCGGTGGTGGGGTTGGATTTTTCTGTGTGGTGTTATACATTTTCTGCAATCCTGTCTGTTTCCACATGCTCTTGGCATCCAGCACTGGGCCGCACTGTGTTTTAGACGTAATAACTTAAATAATTTCATTAAATTGGGCAAAAACTAAAGAAAGAAATAATGAAATTAAATAACACTTACACCGTACGTTGAGTAAGATGTAACAAGTCACATTTTATATCAAACTCGACAAAAATAGAAATAAGTGTAAACATTGGGTTAATAAACGGGGTGATTTGTTGCTCATTACAACAGAACTGTGCTGTAAAATAAAGTCAAACAACACAGTCAGGTTGTTGTCCAGAGTCCTGGGGAGTTTGTAATTAGGCTACTAGTATGTAGATAGCCACATGCTTCTTTGTCAGCACCTTAGTAGCCGCTCATACATGGTAATTTGCTTCATCAATCAAGCGGTGCTGCAACATGAAGCAAAAGGGTAAAAAAAAAAAAAAAACATGTTGATTTCTTACTCGTTAGACGCTTTTCACTTTCAGGCTTGTCAAAAGCACAGGTGTGACCAAAGACGCTGGTGATGGCTCCTTTCCGCTGATTAAACCTTTTTCATGGCAGCCAAAACAGAAGGTAAACGCAGGCTTAATTGATGACAATGACCAAAGGTTCTGTTCCATTTACTGAGCGGAGACTTCCAAGGGAGCCAGCATGTACAATGGCCGCCCCCTGAACTCTGACCTGAACGGAACAGAATCTTAGTAAGCGTCCTCGCTCACGCCTGTGTTTGCCCTCCTGTTTGGTGTCAAATGGCTGCGGTCGAAAAGGTCCATACTAGAGCGCTGTCACTTACACACCTGAATGGAATGCGGCCATCGTTTGCTTTTTGAATTCCAACCTGTGCATTTCCTGTTTGGATGGGTCAAAATATCCGCCATGAAAAGGGTCTGTTGGACTTTTTCAGAGGTTGATTAGCGACACATTACAAGAAAACTATCAAAGAAGCATGATCTTGAAAAACAATGTGGATTTTAATCTGCTTTCTATTTAGAATGTAATTTAGTATGAAATTATAGTGTATTCTAAGTCTAAGACATTATATGCAGTTTCTAATCAGAACATGTTTAGATATACGTATTAGGGTCTCACTGTTTTCTGAAATTCTTATTCTACTTTATCTCTAACTTGATAAAAAAAAAAAAAAAATGTCTCGTTACGTCGAATTACTTTCCTTAGGGTACAACTGTTTTATTTATTGTCTAATAAAGGACGTATTATTTCCAGTCTTTCCCTTGTTTGACATGAAGTACGGCAGATTAAGCCTTATTAGTGCACTCTCCAACAGAGAATGACCATCGGCGTTATTATAGTGATAGATGGGCCACTGTAGCAGTTGGGGTTTGACTGTGTCCCCCGCATGCATCCCGGCGATAATCAAAGAGCTAGATGGGAAAAACGACTGCATCAGATTAAGGGGGACGAGCCGCTTGACACTCTGCTCCCGCTATTACATCCTGCTGCGACTTCTCCAACTGCGGAGTGAGGCTCGAGTGTCCCAGCTGCCGCCTCGACCCATGCTGAGGACCCCTGGCAAAAGCTGGGAGCTAAACCCACAGCTGTGCTTATCTCCTCTGCGCTCCTTCCCTAAGCCTTGGACCGCAGCCTGCGAGGGTAAACACGGCAGCGAGGCACAACCCCGTGACGCCAGCTGCAAAAAACGCATTTAATATCCCCAGATCTTGATTTCACTAATAGCTACGAACAAGCCACTCAGCTACTGCGGTGAGGCAGCAGTGCACATCTCACCAGTTCCAATCTCGAGTCCCCTGAGCACAGGCGGCTAAAAAATGATGTGCTGGCATCCACCGCTGCATACGCGCAAACCTGCCGGGCACATGTTATGTGTCAGATTTTAATGATCACCACTGAGCTTCATGTATTTTGATAGAATCACCACACTAGATATCTTTTAGATTTCCTTACCCCCCGGGAGACAGTTATTACATCTCATGTCAGTATGATGTGGAAATCATCGCTCCAAAGGCTCAACGCTCGCTTGACATGTGACGCATCACGGTGAGCATTTCAAGGATGATCTGAGATTCTCTTTGTTTTTTTGCGTTCAAGTGCTCGCAAGGAAACTAATCACAGAGATCGCCTTTTGAAACCTGATGTGCCATGTTTACATTAAACACTGTACATTGTGTCCATGAAAAACTGAAAAAAAGCACTCCGGAGACCAAAGAGAAGAAAAGAGAGAAAAAACAACAACAGACATAACGCGATAAATATAATAACAACTGTAATTATTATTATTCTTCTTTTATTTGTTGCTGTCATTGCTCAGGAGGAAAACAGGAGATGAATAAATGAAACAAAGACCATTTCCAAAAGCCTGAAAGAAGAAAGCTAGCGCACGCTATCATAGGATGACAACTGCTTCTGTGTTCCCGTCTTCAACCACATCTCGACTCCTTCAGCGTTTCTCCTTACCTGTCCACCAGGTGTCCCCAAACCTTTTCTTCTCCCATTCCTATTCCGGCCACTCCCACCTGTCCTGAGATCACCCTGTCAACACGCCCGTGCTTCCCCACCCATCTCCACACCTGCACCTCATTACCCTCAATCATCAGTTCATACACCAGCACCAATCCTTTGTACCGGTGTTAGCTTGTCTGCGATGCTTTCTCTGTTTCTTCTTGCTTTGCCCTTTTGTTGTCGAGCTTCTGTTACATCCACAGTTACCCGGACCAGTGACTGCTTGCCTGTCAAAATCTGCCTGCATGTAAGCTTTTGACTGAGATCTACCTGTTGCCTACCTCCATCTGCGTTTGGGTCCAGTTCTGTGTTCCCTGAGTGTGGCAGCAGTGCATTAGGCCTCAAGTCAACTCGAACTTTACATTATGTGCATGCCAGGATTGGACAAAAGAGAAGGATGTGTGCAGTAATGGAGTGCAACCAAGTACATTTACTCAAACAGTGTTCTTAAAGAGGACACATTGAAGCATGTTTACATGTGTTGGGGAGTACTGTTGCAGTTGTGGAAACAAAAAGGAGTGTAAATCCTTTTGTGGTTTCAGTGGAAGCTGCATGGAATCTCAGAAAATGCTGAAAATACTCAAGGGGTGAACTGCATTGTGGGTAACGTAGGTTTTTGAAATGGATCTCCGGTTCTGCAATATCAGCTGTGTTCGCAATGTAGGCCAGTGGACTGCTTTTCAAAACCTGGCACCTACGTTACCCATAATGCAACTCAGCCACCGACCGACATCGCTGGAGGCAATGCATCAGATTCCATGCAGCTTCCTCTGGAGCCACACAAAGGCTTTATACTACAGTTGTACTGCAGTAGCACTCCCCATGACCTGTAAACACACTTTAATCTGTAAAATCTAAGTTTACCTCAAATACAATCTTGAGCTACTTAAACGTCACCCTAGTACTTCCGTTTTCCACCCGTAAGTACATTACGTGGGGGCAAATGTATTTTTTACTCAACTACCTTTAATGTTAATGACTAGTTAGCCTACTATGGAGATGGCATGTTGCATCAGAGTGAACGTAGCTTCTTTTTTTGGTTTAATTTAATTGAATCTGCAACTGATTCAAGTACTCAATTCATGGATGTCAGATCCGGTAGTTACCCAGGCAGATAATCATCTCCAATAGTCTAATACATCTCATACTTCGTCCTATTTTAACAAGATATTTTTGGCTTAAGTCAAGTATGACTTTTTTGGGTCACCTGTGTAACTAACAGAACAAATTAATCCCATCAGTCTTTATAGGGCTACATTTGTGTGAACTGCACAGGTGGCTGATGGGACCGAATGCTATGAAATTCAGAGCTTTAGAAAATCACTGTGCAGGAGCCGACGCACACAGACAGGATATAGACTATCCCCGCAATATCAGTCATTTCGAAGCTGGCAGATAAGGACACACTGCAAAGTAAATTACAGAGCCGCTCTTGTGATGGGATTATAAAAGTGAGAATAGCAAAGAGTACATCCAGACATAATCCATTTACTCTCAATTTATTCAAGGTAGAGATATTCAAATATTGGGGAAAAGCGGCTAGACGCTGCTCAATGTCATTTAAAAAAACGGCGCGGTGAGTTCACCCTTGTCGGTCAGTGAAAGGTGAAGCTTTATTCTTATTACTGTCACATGCTCTCCTTGTAGTAGACACTGAAACACTGACTCAAAACAGACATAACATAGACGTAAGAACTGGATGAAAGTCACATATAAATCATATATAGTGATCAGAGAATGATTGTATTTAAGTGAATCTAACAGGACCTCTCAGAGCGATTAGGAACACATTCCTTTTTGCCACACAGACATCTCAAGGAAGGCTTTAAATCAAGGCATTTTCCTCGCCCCGTTACATAAACACAACACTGAGCGCCAACCCCTCTCACAGTGGAGACGGGTCCTCCCCTCTCTTCCCACTGGAGGGTGCTCCACCCTCGTCCCTTCTGGCTTCACAGTGCAGTCAGCACAAATGATGATGGAGGTCCTGTAGGGTGCTATCTTCAGTCAGCCAAGGGTGGTAATAGGGTTACACTGTGCAATTTGCTGCTCTATCCCTGCAAGCATACATCAGCCTCTCTCATCATTCTTCTTAAGAGCAGAATCCTAATCGGTCTGCCAGCAGAAATGCAGTTTTGGCTTTGAAGATGTTATTTTTTCCCCCCCATCCAAAAAAAAAAAAGAAAGAAAGTTTTGGCTTTGAAGATACTATTATTATAGCTATATTTATTTATTTTATTTATTTATTTTTTTATCTCTCCCAGAATGAACTTGAGTCTTAAGAAGTGTCTGAGGCATTTTTACATTTCAAATTAAAAACTTCAAAAGTGTTTAAAGCAGCGTTTCTGGCAAATTGTTTGCAGTGGAGTATTTAAATGGTCATCGAATGATTTAAACCACAAATAGATCAGTCGTGCCTTTCCAGTGTTTCATCATCTGTCTAGTAATTCATTAATGGAACGCCCTAGGAAAGAAAGATGATTATTTTTCACTTGAGTTATTTATTTCTGTTGCTCTATCTTCTCTAATAACACTTAATAATAAGTAATATGTGTCAGAGGATAATAAGTCCCTTTTATCCTAAGATGCTCATTAACATTATGTGTTAAAGAAGCTTGTAAGTGTTGGTAATAGCATCATAAATTCATTTACCATTTATCAGCAGTTATAAATAACTTGTTAACAAGACTGGTTAGTAATGAAAGCCTTATGTGTTTATTATGATTGTGTATAATAGTGATATTATAGATATTATAGTGATAATAGATTTATAATAATGTCTGACTGGATCCAAAGGGAGAACATTTTGATATTAAAGTTTTGAAATCCTGTATTGTATCTATCTTACAGAATTTTTGGGGGTGTCACAGCCTTTTACAGCCCCACAAAGTAGCGCATAGCAACCTAATCTCAGAATAAATGCTGGCAATGTACATTTCTGTCAGCCACACAAATGTTGAAACTGTTTATGAATCAGAGCATTTCACTGACATGACGAAAGACAACTATAAGGTGAGCATCTTGTTTTTTGAGATCTTCTGGAAGAGCTCAAGCAGGCCAGCCAGGCACACTCACCTTTCTGCTGAGCGATTACACAAATATCCAGACTCAGCTCCCAGAAAAGAGACAAAGATGGGTAGGAAGTCCTGCCCGACTGTGCTTTTGTTTTCGATGGAGTGTGCTTTACTCTGTGTTATAAGAACCCCCGTAGACCCTTTGAGTCCAGGATGTTTATCCAGGAATCTTCAGTCAGCTAAAATGGTCCAGTCCACGCTCCTGATCCAGAACCTCCAGACTGAACCTCCTTCAAGTCGATCCGTTCAGGCTGGGTTTGTTAGCAAGTTTTTAATAAACATAACGTAATATTTCAGACTTACTAAATACGGAATCAGTGTTTTTGTTTTTTTCATTCACCGCTTGTGGGTTGATCTGTTCTATAATACAACCTCAGGAATGCTCAAATTAATGTGGAGGTTTGGACGCACGTGAACCTTCAAATATGCTATTACATCATCAGCTTTTCACATTCATGTCGAGACACTGAAGGCACAGTGGGTCGTCCCAGGTCATCAATCAAAACTAGCACAAGGTGAACCACACGAGGAATGACGGAAACAGACAGACAGACGTGTTGAATCCATGTCGCTGGTGACACTGCAGTGAGCTCACCGGTGTTACGGCAGGATTACCCCCGAGCCACTTGTTCGAGACAGTGAAGACATACCACAGCAAATGATGATAGTCAACTCAGGGCTACAGCAGATCCTCATGAGGGGGTTGTCTATATTGTTCATTGCTATAGAGTGCAATAAAGTCACTGATGGTGAATGGCACCTGAACGCCTCACTATCCTTCTTACAGAGGAGCTGTCCGGACCGCTAAGAGCTAGTTCCCAACTAAAATGAGCCAAGCTCGCTTGCTCAGCTTGATTTTGGGTCCAGTTATTTTCAAAATATTGTCGCAGGTGAGCTTATAGTATTGGTTACCACCCGTAGTCGACCTCTTAGGAGACCCTTTTTCAGACTGTCTACTCCAGTAACTAATCTTGGATACTTATCCAACTTATGAGACGTGAATATATAATGTAGAAGCACCATTTTTCCTGAGACATACTGCCAAGCAATCTTTGGAGCTGATGGGGTTTTTCTTTAATGTCATTTAAAGGCGCCATATGAGATTTGGCCAGCTATCTAATTCATACTCCAAACAAATACGGGGCAGCATATAACCAGAGTAACTGCTGACCGCCTCTGACTTCAGCTGCCGTCAGCTACTGAGTTTAGTTAATCAAGCAGCTAGCGTTCAAACAAACTGATTCAGCCCAGACTGGGAGCTCGGGGCACCAGCAGGGTGTGTTGGTTTCGATTACTATCGAGCTGTCACTTCCTGAGGTACAAAGTGGATACCGGGAAGCTGGTTGGCATGCTAACTTCAGTAGATAGCTTTGTACCATGTTGCAGAGATGTCCTTGACATAATGTCAGTTTTAGGCTAAAATTCTTGCACATATTGCACCTCTACCACAATCGAAAGGATAACTGATGTGGACTGAGCAGAAGGGACGGGCAAAATTTGTCTTCAAGACACGACATGCCTTGTAACAGAGTGCTGAATACCCCTAAATCCTCATCTTTCAACAATTTTATTCAAGCATGCTTCTGTGTGTTTTCTTTTCGTTTCTCTGTACATGCAGTAACAGGTTATTCATATCTTTTACCAAAGCTGCCACTTTCTTTCTCTCTCCTTATTGCTTTCTTTTTTTTTTCTTTTTTTTTTTTAAGCATACACTTCCAGTCAAAAGTTTGGACACACCTTCTCATTTAATGTTTTTTTCTTTCTGTTCATGACTATTTACATTGTAGATTCTAACTAAAGGCATCAAAACCATGAATGAACACATATGGAATTATGTAGTAAACAAAAAAGTGTGAAATAACTCCAAACATGTTTTAAATTTTAGATTCTTCAAAATAGCCACCCTTTCCTTTGATTACTGCTTTTCACACTCTTGCCATTCTCTCGATGAGCTTCATGAGGTCGTCACCTGAAATGGTTTTCTAACAGTCTTGAGGGAGTTCCCAGAGATGCTGAGCGCTTGGTGGACCTTTTGCTTTCACTCTGCGTTCCATCTCATCCCAAACCATCTGGACTGGGTTTAGGTCAGGTGACTGTGGACTCCATCACTCTCCTTCTTGGTCAAATAGCCCTTACACAGCCTGGAGTGTGTTTGGGGTCATTGTCCTGTTGAAAGTTAAATGATGTTCCAACTAAACGCAAACCGGATGGGATGGCATGTCGCTGCAGGATGCTGTGGCAGCCATGCTGGTTCAGTGTGCCTTCAATTTTGAATAAATCCCCAACAGTATCACCAGCACAGCAGCCCCACATCATCACACCTCCTCCTCCATGCGTCACTGTGGGAACCATGTATGTAGAGACCATCCGTTTACTTTTTCTGTGTCGTACAAAGACACGGCAGGTGGAACCAAAGATCTCAAATTTGGAGTCATCAGACCAAAGCACAGATTTCCACTGGTCTAATGTCCAGTCCTTGTGTTTCTTGGCCCAAACAAATCTCTTCTGCTTGTTGCTTTTCCTTAGTAGTGTTTCTTTAGCAGCTATCTGACCATAAAGGCCTGATTCGTGCAGTCTCCTCTCAACAGTTGATGTAGAGATGTCTGCTGCTAGAACTCTGTGTGGCATTCATCTGGGATCTAATCTTAGGTGCTCTTACCTTGTGATAACTGAGGCTGGTGACTCAGATGAACTGAACCTCAGCAGAGGTGACTCCTGGTCTTCCTTTCCTGGGGCGGTCTTCATGTGGGACAGTTTTGTCGTAGGGCTTGATGGATTTTGACACACACAAGTTTTTGCAATTTTCCAGACTGACTGACCTTCAGTTCTTAAAGTAATGATGGACTGTTGTTTCTTCTCTTTACTTAGCTGATTGGTTCTTGCCATAATATGAATTCTAACAGTTGTCAAATAGGGCTGTCAGATGTGTACCAACCTGACTTCTGCACAACACAACTGATGGTCCCAACCCCATTAAGAAGGGGAGAAATTCCACAAATGAACCCTGACAAGGCGCACATGTGAAATGAGAACCATTTCAGGTTTGTTTTGTCACAAGTAGAAACAGCTATCCTCATATGGCTCCCTGTCTTTTTAGAACAAACAGCTCAGCCAACATGCACTCCTACTGGCTTACAGAGACATTAGAGGCAATTAGTGACAGGAGGTGTATTAATGAGTGAGAGAGATGGCACTTTACTGTAGTTGTGCTTACAGAACTATTGATCAGTGGTGGAAATCTCTTTGAATCCATTTGAGTCCACATTAATGACATATGTCTGCAGAATTGGCTAGGCAGAGACAGACCTTAAATGGACAGATGCTATGTCATCTCAGTGAACACCTGCACGCTGAAGAAACCAGTCAACGTGATTTTTGGCAACACTTTCTCACTGACTTGAAGGAAGGTGGGAGCTATTTTATCTTGTGCTTCTGATGAGTAATGTATGAGTAAACCACATCCAGTAAGAAAGATGAGATAAGAGAAAAATAAGACAAGATGTCACATGTGCCTGGAAGCCTGCATACTATGGATGAATGAATAGTGAGTTTGTGCCCAGCACTGTGGCTCTCTTTTCTTTGGTGTTGGATTAGGGAAAAAAAAGAGATGTAGCTCTCACTGGCCAGAAGGAGATGTGCTGGAGGCTAGTTTGTGTCATTCAAAAAAGAATGCACTAGACAACTCTTTTAAATGCTGAAATGACAAAATCATGTAGCCACAAGTAAAATAGCCATCACAATCATACCTCGTTCTGAAAAGTCTACCAGACCTTACTGCGGATTATTAGAGGCCTGCAACAGCCACATGTAAAGCACTGTATTATAGTATTTGTCAGTGCATTTGATTTATTGATTGCTCTCAGGATGTTATTTACCATTGACGTGTTCTACAAATATAACCAAAAATGCTTCTGGCATAAGTTACCATTCCTAGCTTTAATGTGACGCAAGGCTACAGTGTGAAATATTTAATTTAAGGAGATCAAGAGATTGACGCCCACAGAGACATTCCGAAGCTAATTGATTCTTCACACATTTTTTTAATTAAAAATGATCAGCATTTTAATACATTTTCTCAAGCAGCTTTCAATGCACCTATGTATTACTTGCGTTTAGGAGGTGTTTCTAAAAAGGAATCCCATTTGTGCTCTTGTGACAGAAACCTACCCCAATGAAACTGGTCAGTTATCAACCATAACATCAACAGGAAATCTAATCATTTTCTGGAGAAGAAAAAAAAACTGTGGTTCACTGAGGTTCCAGTTAAAACACGTGTAATCTGATCTGATGAAGTGAAATTAGCCATGCAGTAACATTGAAGCTCTTTTTGGAGGCAAAGCTTGTGTTGGTGGTTTGCTTCAAGTTTCTCATTGCTCTAAGTCAACCAGTTGTAACTGGTGAAAAGGGTGAAACAACGTGACCACAATACACTTAAAACTGACATGAATGCTCTACTTTAACATTTCCAGCATGTTTTGTTTGAGGAACGATCAGTTAGCATTGCCTACATCGTGGTTTTTCCCTTTAACAACTTTGCAGTGAGGACGATCTTTGTTAAACATACAGTTTCATAAACTTAGAAATCAGTTTTTTTTTCACATTAGATCTGTGGAATGAATAAATAATACAAACCCCCTGAGAGTGAGTGGTGAGACTAAATGGCCAGAAAGGAGATACCATCATGTTCACAAACAGACATAGCAACCTGCCTGTGTTGTTGCCAACTGTTTTTTTATCTTCGCGTCATCTATGCATCATCGCAAGCTGGTTGGCATGGTTTACCACTAGAGTTGCTTAAGGACAAACAAACTGATCATCGGAGACTGAAGAAAGATGTAGTGACAGCATGGGAAGGTATGTGTTTGGCCTTACTCAATGTTTTATTATTCGGGCTCACCCCACTGGTGAAAGTCTGCATGCAGGGCACACTGGATTGTCAACATCCAAGTACAGGCTGTATAAAGTATGTGGTCCTATAAGAAGGCGTGTTCTGCTTAAGGCTTACATGGAAAAAGATGCACATAAAATATGTGTACTTCTAATTGTGGACACGTCCAGTTGCCTACAATAAAGTACTCTGAATTACCATGACCTGGATGACTGAGAACCTTCATCATCATTTTTAATTGTCATCTTAACATCTTGGCTATAGTATATTAATGGAATTTGCACAAATAATGTGGAAAGAAGGACTTTACAGTGAGGAAAACATCGTGTCAAAGGGTGTACTTCCTCCTTAATCAGCAAGTGCTCTAACCTGATAACATATATAATGGAGTGCGTAAGCCAAGAACTGGGAGAGCGTTGGTGTGACAGTGGAACCTCACACCTCTGAGTGGTTATTTAATTACACATGATTGTTTGAGTCTGTCATGAATGAGCCAGTTTACGTAACCAAACCTGTGCAGCGCCCTCAACTTCTGTGTCAGTCGGACGGTGAACTTCATACAATATCCAAACACTCTGATGTTTTGTATTTGGCGCCTGGGGTAGCATAGTAAAGATTCCAAGACTGCTCATTGCCAATAATTTACATATTATCGAGACAGAAGGTTTTTGTTGTTTTTTTCATTCGAGAGCAGAGCCTACTACAGAGACCAGACATTCCCCTCATGAGCGACAGCACGTGTTCTTTTTAGAAAGGTTCATTTTGTTAAGGCAAAAATAACAACAGACCTGAATACAACATCTTTATATTGGAATTTCCTATACATGCGTACAACATACTGAAATATATCACAAGGTCTGTGGTGTTAAATTGGGATATGTCACGTAGCACTATTCAGAAACCATAAAAAAAGACATGGTTATGATGTCTTATGATTAGCTGCATTATAAGAAATTCCTTTCTGAAATTCTAACCTCTGGAAAATGCTGGATGATTGTCTATTTGGTGTACTATGTTTATGGTATAGTATATTCAATCTGTTTAAAGAAATGTGTTAAAGCAGGGTTCACGCAGGAAGTGAAATTCATCACACAATTTTGCACAATTAAAAAGTTTTAGTTTGTGATTACCACTTGGACAACAGAGCACCTCAGAGAGCAGACAGACAAGTATGCATCACCATTATTTTAAGAGACAGGCCTTAGTCATGGTTTGAACGCCTTGTTCTCAAACCCTTTGTCTGAGAACTTTCTCCATTAGCTAGGCAGTTTGACTGACAATTGATGTCATAAAAAAAAAAAAGCCATTGGCAACCTGTAAAAGGAATATACTGACAACTTGGGAAATACGTGCTTGCAAGTACATCACCAGGAGCTTGCTGGCATGCTCTTCCACATGAGACTGAAGACAAATATACTGACAGCAGTGGAAGTTATGTGTACGGCGTTACTCATTGTTTTACTATGGGGGTCACCCCACAGGTGAAAGTCTGAATGCAGGGCACGTTGGATTGTCGGCATCCAAGCAAATACAGTCTACACATTTTACTATGTGTGTAGACTGTATTTGCTTGCAGTCTTCATGACACTTAGTTGTGAATAAACTTGCTCTGCTTAAGGCTTATAAAGAACGGCATAAAAGATTCATTTGAATAGGTCGACTGCCAGTGACAGCCAACAGGTGTACCTGACCATCATTGTAAGCTCACAGATACTTGGTTGGCATAAAATAAATGCATTACTTATATAACTACATAACATACATATCTTAAGTTTTCAGTCAGCTTAACTACACTGGTAAGTTAGAATGAATCACTGCTGAATTTTGCTTTCACACAAACTACAGTCTCCTAGGTGAAAAGTCCTGTGCATGTTCAACCCAACCATCTGTCCAGACCTCCTCCTCAATATACAGACTTGTCACTCTTAATACTACTTCTCCTATCTTTCTCCATTACAGTCATGATAAGTACTATGGATTATTTTGGCTCATGGCACACAAGATGGGAGAGTGAAAGCGAGATTTATAGGGAACAAATCTAAACAATGGTGTCATTATACTGTTTGCATTATATTGTGCAATCAACATCAACTTCATAGTGATAAGTTACAGCACAAAACGTTTAAATCGCCAGTTTCACATACCAGCTATGGTACATGGATTGGTGATTTGCACAAGTTATTCTAGAAGAAGACTTAACGATTACATCACAGGTTCGCAGACCAAAACATGATTGTTCAATGTGTGGCTCAAAGAAAACATCATCATGCTTTGGGTATGTCATAAAATCACCAGTTTATGTTATCAAACCTGTGCAGTGTCAATAGTTTCTGTGTCAGTTGGATGGTGGACTTTATCCAATGTTAAAACAATGGGGTATTGTGTCTTTGTTACACAGGGCAGCATTGTGAAAACTGAAGGAACAGTCTTGGCCTTCACCAATAAAAGTGCCAAATCACAACAGAAGTTATCTAACTTTTTAATTCGTGCAGGCCTACAGAGATCCAACATGCCTCCATGAGCAAGCACTTGTTGACAGCGGTGTAGTGACGCTATTAGTCTTCTTTTCATAATATGTATATAAGTGAGCTCTCATTTCACATAAGTCAATGGTGGCATATTAATGTAGCTGGCTAGCTAAGCAGCCTCTCCCTAACTTGCAGCCTTGAGTTGGAGTTCAGCTGGTTTAAATTTCTATGGTTAGGTTGAAATTCTGAGCTCATGCGAGGACTGAATTATTTGTTGCCAATGTTTTTTTTCCCCACCCGCCCACTCGTTCAAACTCAGGCACCTGACACACACAGACCCGCCGTGTTGCCTGTCCGTTGACAGTCTGCAGCCTTGAGTAATGTCAGTCTGTGGCTTTTCTGCTTTTCGCCTGTCATGAATTCAACAGTTTATGTAATCAAACCGGGCCAGTGCCCGGAGTTTTTGTGTCAGTTGGATGGTGGACTTCTTTCAGTGTTCATTCAAAGGGGACACTGTGTCATTGTTACATGAGGCAGCATTGTGAAAACACATGGACTGGTCTTGGCTGGTTTTCACCAATTCAAGCGGCAAATCACAACAGAAGTTATCTAACTTTTTATTTAGAGCTGGCCTACAAAGATTCAACATACCTCCATGAAGAAGCCCGCAGTGGTGTCGGTCTGGACCTGCTCTCAATAACTTATGAGATAAGATCTTCTGTGATTCGGCACTGTTTAAATTAAATTGACATGACTTCACTTGTTTAATACAAGTTCAGACTAGCACCGGTCTTTTCATAGTCCTGCCACAAGAACTGGCTCATGAACTATAGGCTGGAATGTTCAAATTCTTTTGAGCGCCCAACCCTCAACCACAGCCTTGCCAGCTCTCAGCCCCAGTGTTCTTTTATACATATTATGTAATAGTTAGACTACTTGCTGTTTAGGAAATGCGCGTTTTGATACATTTGATCAAGACATGTTACACTATTTCCTTGAGCAACAACCATATATTGTTCTGAAGCCGTAACCATACTGTATAGTCTTCTTTTCATATTATGTGCCAATCATAATCTTACTGTCATTTTCTAGTTCTGGTTTCATCGAGACCGATAAGATACTGACTGCAGATGTCTGTTTCTTACGCTACATGAATATTATGGCATTGGCCATTAATTTAGATAAGATGAGCTAATCCAACTGGCCTCTGCAGTAGCTTCCTCTTTGCATACAAACATAGCAGCATTATCAACTCTCGACAAGAAAGCAAGAAAGTGCATTTCCCAAATTGCCAAACTATGCTATTTAGCATTCAAGGTTGTTGTACACACAATACTACAGTTGAATACTAAAAATATGTAAATAATGATGTAAACTTAACGGCATTATTGTAAAATTTCCAGGACAAACACAGTATAATGAGCTTGTGGATGGCTTAACTGGCCACCTGTCTTAGTAATACTCAATAGATAAAGTGTGTTTAGCAGTAACACAGGAGCCTTGGACCGCTGGGGGGGAGTAGGTTGTCCAACAGCATATCTACCAGGGCTAGCTGATTAGCAGGCTAACTTCAGTATAAATTTTACCATATTTACTACCATCTAGCCATGCAGCTAGCACCCCTATTAGCTAAATATGCCCAGACAGGGAGCGTGTGAGGGTGCTGGTGTTGACTGTCCTCTTGAGGTACGAAGCGGCTAGAAGCTAGCCCGTTACCATGCTAACTTCAGTAGATAAACCTGCAACACAGTAGATAGGCATCTTTGAGATTTGAGACTGTTGTTTCTTCACACACAGTTGAAGACGAAAAGTTCATGTTTTATTGCTTTAAACTAGAATTCTTATGTATTTAACTTAGCCATGAATGGCGATGTCATTCTCTTCTTCAGCAACATCAAAGCTAAATGTTGGGTCATTGCTTTTTAGGTACATGCCTCGCCTGATCTCGGAATGGCAGCTCTGTACTGAATTAAAATGTGTAAGAAGACAGAATTTAAAACGTTGCACGCCTTACAGTTTGATTTCAACATATAATGGGGGGAAAAAATATGTATATTATAATATTTGAATTGTGTTTTTTTTAATTGAATGTTACACTTTCAACCTCTCTTCATCTGAAACTACTTAAAGGAGTAGCCTGTCATTTTAAAAGGCTACCCATATATGTTTTTAATTTTTTCCCGGCTTGTGCCGACAGCACATGTGTGTAGTCCATGTGTCTGTATGCTTAGCCTTATTCTTCATCTTGGGTTCTTCCATAAACTGTTTATGTGAGTCAGATCTGCATAACAGCAACATTAGTTCATCTGTGAAGAGTCTCCATGTGACAGTTCTTTCAAGGGGCAGGATATAAACAAAGACACTTCCCTTCTTTGGCAAAACTCCACCCACATGCAGAGGGTTCAGCCTCATTTCTAGACTCAATACATAAGCTCCGGAGAGTGCAGAGGCACCACAGACTCACATTTTTCCTCGTCAACTCTGGCATTAACTTGCTGAACCCCATGGTGAATTTCAATCTGTGAGTATAATTTTAAGATTAGATTTTCGATTTGTAATTCAAGAGCTGTTTTTCGGTCATGTCGATGGGTTATATCTGGACTGATTGATGTTTAATTATAACGTGTTTCTGCTTATAGATAACTCTGAATCGGGTGCAGCCCTCTGGCAAAGACAAATAAGCGGCAGTGTAACATCTACCGCTGGAAAATGAATTGCACAAGGTAAGCGTCTTTACTTTCAGTGAAATCTGTCATTACATGTCGAAGCAGAATTTTGGTAAAACAGAGATCCCTTGTAATGATAGATCTTAACCCCATCGTGTCCTCCTCCACAGAGTTCTCCAAGCTTTGGGTAGTCACCACCAGCCCGCCGTGATGCCAGTCGACCTGGCCATGTGCCTGAGCCTCAGCCAGCGTCAGCCTCTTTATCAACTGCTGTCCATGGCTCCCCTGAAACCCAAGCAGCGGCAATATCAGCAGACTGACTGTCAACAGAGGACCAGCCCTCGCTCTCCCCATCACTCCCTCTCTTCCCCTTACCCAACATCCTCGTCGCTGTCTTCCTCCACTGCGCCCTCGGGGCCTCGGAGCTGCTTCCGCAAAGACGGCGCAGGTCCGAACAAGAAGCGAGTGGTGTTCGCGGATGCCAAGGGATTGGCGCTCACTGCTGTGCGTCTGTTTGTCCCTGAGCCATCCTCCTCTGTTGCTACACTGCTGATGAAACCCCCGCCAGCCAAATTGCAAGGCCAACAGTCCTTCTCGAACAAACAGCAGCGCTACAAGTTCCGGCTAGGTTTCCCTCAGCCGACTCTTGACTTGAAAGCCTTCCTTGCCCGTCTGCGAGAGACACGCGTACTGCTGGAAAGCTGCAACATTTCAGAGCACATATTGCACGGCAAAGTGTGTGTCTCCCATGCCTGCGCTGAGAAGGCTGTGAACGTCAGGGTGACCTTCGACTCTTGGCGGAGCCATCATGACATTCCTTGCACATTCCTGCAGCAGCAGCGCTGTGGAGGTTCTGATATGGATGTTTTTGCCTTTGAACTTAGCCTACCGAAGAAAATTGATCCAAAGGAGAGAGTTGAGTTTTGTGTGTACTTCAGGCCCGGACCTGGCACAACGCCGCACTGGGATGACAACAGGGGGTTGAATTACAGGGTGTGCATTGAAAAAGATGGACTGAACGCCAACCAAGGTGATGCTCACTATTCTTACCCAAAACTTTCACAAAATCGGCCACCAACATGGCCTTCAGCATCTTCGCCTTCACATGTGTCCCTCAATGTGCAGAACTCTGCTGAGCTTCAGTATCTTCAGAGGAGTTTGTCAAGCAGAGTGACAGCAGAGTGGAAAGCTCTGTGTACGGAACAGTGAATTCAACCCAAGATTGCTTACCAGAGCTATATGTGAATAGAAATAATGGGAGAATCTCAATTATCTAATATTTATTTGATACTGTGTGCTTTCGGGGATGTATGGACTGTGGACTAATGTCACGCTAACCCACCTGAGCAAAACTACCCAGCTGCAATGTGAATGAAACATACTGCATTTATGTTTTGATTAAATGTATGTTTTTAAAGAAAAAAATAAGCTTTTCTGTGTCTTTTCTTCCTTCTGTAGAAATGAAATAATTAAACACATGCACATTTACAATTGTATCTTCATGATGCACCATACAGAACAGAAACAGAAATTCCTCAGAAAGTTAATATAGACAATATTAGTAAGATAATAATAAAAACTCAGAAATAGTTATTTTACATATTTCCACATGTTCAAGCTGTCCTTGAGGGGAATAAGGTCCCCAGAACACTGTTTGAAGCTAGAAAGGTGGCAGGGTCTGCCACATATAACAGGACTAACCATGTTTTCCTTTAAAGTCAGTTTTTTTTTTAATTTGGTTTATATAGTAATGAAAGCGAAGACAGTTTGTTTATTCAGTTTGTTTTAGGCATAAAATATTTAAACGTCTTCCCCAAAACTACATAATGCACATTTAACCTTTAGGGAGCTGCTAACAAAAACAAAGCAGAGGACAGTTTGCATTAAAAAAAAGTAATAAAAAAAACAATAAGTGGATCAATAAGTGAAAATTTTTCTCCTTTAAAATGTTTTCCTCAAAACTGCATGATGCACGTTTAAAGTTTACCTCTATATAAGGTGTACTTGTGTGTCCTAGCATGACACATAAGCCCTGATACAGGGTCCCTGGAGCTAAAGTGAAAACTTGAAACCTGTGTTTGTCTGAGAGAAAGTATCAGGACACAAAGAGACAAAGACACCCTTTTATTCCGAGAATCTTTTGAACTTTTGACGTTGAGCCATTAACCCATTTTCTCCAAAGCGTCGGAAAGAACAAATTAATGACCTGTGCTCATGACTTTTGTTTCTATTACTCTTGGCTTGGCCTCAGATCTTTGGTGTGTCTTTTCATGTAGCATGGTACGCATACCAGACAGAGGAGTCAACGAAGTAAGAGATCACCTGGGCAAACTGCCGCACATGAATTGCATGTGACAGCCTGTTCTAGACACTCCCCTACCTGCAGTGAAAAGTGGAGCAGCACTCTGGGAACTATGGCGCCTTGTGCTGTACGGGATTGGTATGGCAAAAGGCAGTGGTAACCATGGCAGCATCAGGGACAGCGTGTTCTTACATGGGCTAGTGTTTACATGCAAGGGTGGAGTCACCCTCCACAACAACAGAGTCTCTTCCTCTTCTGCTCCCGTTCCCCGCCTTCTTAGTCAACTCTCTGTTAGACTTGTTTCCGTCTTTTCTCACAGGTTGATCTCCTGTGAGGACCACCTCCTCCAAGAGTGACACTGAGAACGCTGAGTGACATCATCTGGAATGTTGCATGTGAGCCGCCCCCACGGGTAAGCAGGTTTACACACCTCGATGCCAAAAACTGTAGCAGGCGTCATCAGAGCTCTGTGATTGTCAGGTATCAGATGTCTCCCCCTCCTGATGTCCTGTGAGTGACGTTCAAGAACAGAACCATAAAGCAACACAGAGACACTCCTTGGATGTATTTTGCAACTTGATATCAGCTGCCAGCCAAGCTGTAACAAATGCTTTACCAAAAGAGGTAACAGAGTGTACAATCTGAAGTATAGAAATGTTGCCATTCACACGTTGAAAGGCCTGTTATCCAAGTGTTAGGAAAGCTTTATTTATCCCCAGCTTTTCATTGAGACAAGATCCGAAGAGAGACCTGCAATAAGTTACAATACAAGCCAATCAAAATCACAGAGAAGTTCAAAACGCTCCCTTCTTCTGCAACTTTACATGTGTTTAAGTTCAGTTCTCCATTTGACTCTCTTCATAACGCTGTGCTTATGATCTGGTTAGGGAAAGGGGAACCTCATATATACCATCCGGAAAGTCGCACGTGAGCTGTCCACACGTGCAGCGGGTCTATGCACCTTGTTGCCAAAAGCTATAACATTCCCAAATGATTCTTAGAAATGTTTCGCAACTTGATATCAGCTGCCCATTTTTGGTTGCCGTCAATGTCTCCAGAGACTCGAGCTGCTCCTCTTTGGAGGCCTGGTAGCTTGCAGCACTAGCTAAGTACACGTACTTATTTGTACAAGTGCACGTAAGATGAGCCATCTAAACGTGCAGCGGGTTTACACACCTTTTTTTGCGAAAAGCTGTAACATGCTTAACAATGAGCGTCACCCATGTTCTCTGGTTGTCAGGTATGGGATCGCTCCTTTTCTGACATCCTGTGAGGGATGAGCCTAAACAAAATAAAGAGGCACTGAGAGTAGTGTGAAAGTTCCAAATCGATTCTTAGAAATGTTTCGCAACTCAGCCGACAGTTTTGGTTGCTAAACCAAAAATATCCCAATGGACTCGAACTGTGGTCACCCTGTGTGGCAACGTTACGTCTGTTTAGGTACAATTCTCCATTTGTCTCTCTCCATAACACTGTGCTTATGGTCTGGTTAGGGTAAGGGAAATCTCATGTATACCATGCGGAATGTAGCACGTGAGCCGTCCGCACGTGTAGCGACTTACACGCCTTGTTGCCAAAAGCTATAACTTCCTTAGTAATGACTGTTATCAATGTTCTTTGGTTGTCAGGTGTTAGATCTCTGCCATCCTATGAGTTATGAGCGTAAACAGAATCATACAAAAAAGAGCCACTTAGAATAATATTGAGGTTCCAAAATTATTCTTAGTAATGTTTCGCAACTTGATATCAGCCGCCAATTTTGATTGCTGCCAAAGTCCCCACAGGCTTGAATGGCGGTTGCTTGTCTGGTATTCTTGTAGCCTGTAGTAATGTCACCTCCTTCCCCTCCATCTCCATGGCATAAATGGGGCATCATGATTAGCATGCCTGGTACAAATGTCAACGTCAGTCGTATCTGTGATTTGGAGGACATGTAAACTGCTAACATTACATTGTATCCTGTGACTGGGCTGTACAGTAACGTGTGTTGACTCTAAAGAAGTCTAGGGTATGTTAGCTCATGAGAAAACGACCCTGCTTCTCACTTGATTTATTACCTCAGTGAACAGTCTCCTAGTGAGTTTCTGGTTTCAATCTCTAATTTAAAGTTTTCTTCAGTACAACAGGATGTTCACTTTGTAAATGACGGTCCCATTTAGAGTACAACAGACAATGACGCAGGGTGTGCCTCAGGGCATGGCCTGTGATTTACAAGTTGATACCGCGGTGTGCCCTTCCGGTTCTCGGCCCTATCCAATCAAGATAGCCACTCAAGCTCCACACCTTCATCCAGATAGGGTCACTTTTGGCTCCAAAAAAAAATAAAAAACAAGATGGCCACAAATCAGTGGGTGATGTCACAGTGAGTTTTAGTTGACAAGAGAGGTGATCTCCCTTCATAACACTTCATTAATATGGTCTGTTCCAATCTGTTCAGGTGTTGGATCTCTCCCATCCTATGAATGATGAGTGTAAACAGAATCATAAAAAAAAGAGCCACTGAGAATAATAGTGAGGTTCCAAAATCGTTCTTAGGAAAGTTTTGCAACTTGATATCAGCTGCCAGTTTTCCCATCCCCACAGACATGAGTGGCGGTTGCCATCTTGGCTGACCCTGTTATTTAAGTTGCTACCGCGGCGCGCCCTTCCAGCTCTCGGTCCAATCCAATCAAGATAGCCACCCAAGCTCGACGCCTTCATCCAGATATAGTCACTATTGGCTCCATTAAAAAAAAAAAAAAAAAAAAGATGGCCACAAACCAATGGGCGATGTCACAGTGAGTTTTAGCTGACAAGAAAAGTGATCCCCCTTAATAACACTTCATTAACATGGTCTGTTCCAGTGTAACAAGTGTTAATGTGTCAAATTGACTCTTTTCGATCAGGCTGCCCTAACTCAGATCATGTTCTTGCTAATAAATAATTCAGTAGTAGTTTGGCACTGGATAGCCGGGTACTTTTAGCCGGGTACTTTTAAAATATGGTCCTGCGGAATAAATCATGAATACATTTTATAATGACTAATAATCGCCAATATGCTGATAATATGCATGCAAACTTGTGTTCTCTACTATATAGTATTACCAAAGTTACATCTACTTGTATACATCATCTTACAATCAAGAGCTCAGTCACCCAAAGCAGTCAGAGCCAGATCAGAATATGGGTCTCATATAGGTCATCGACTGTAGGAAGACACTGACTTCTATATATTTATTTAGATCACTCCTGGCATCTTGAAATGTGCTGCACAGTGATATTAGTAATCCTCCTCTGCACCAAGGCGTAATTTATGTTCATCAGACAAGAAGACTCCTGGTTGATGTGAGGCACAACCAGGTGCACCGGCCCCTTTCAGCAGCCCCAACAACAGCAAGAGAAGGTCAGAGAAAGGATTTTTATCTCCTGTTTCCTCGATTTACTGTTTCCCTCATTTTATCTCTGAGCCAGCAGCAGCCACAGCTGGCTGATGGCATGCAGCCAGCTACCAGCTGCTGGTGCTTACAGTGCTGATGTTTAGTGTTGTCTGAACAATAGCCCGAAGACTGATCCAGTAGGCTGCAGCCACAGCTGTGATCACACAGAGTAAGCTGATGGGAGCTAACAGTGGTGGTTAGCCGGAGCCAAGACACCAGGCTGCTGTCACCGGGTTTGTTTTCTTCTGCTGCCAAATAGTCCCGGAAGCAACCAAACTTTGGCTTCCAACCATCTGGTGCCCTGAGAGCTGTGTGTAGCGATGAAGCACCCTGACCAGTGGAAAAAGTTTCACTTCCCATACACAGTAATGTGTTGTCACCCAAGTCTCTCTCTTCTTTGTTTTGGATAGCTGGGCTTGCTTTTACACGCTACATGCTGCTAAAGGGCCCTGACTCGGCTATGAGCTGGTTTTTCCTCTTCTTGACGTGCTAGTAGATTGATGGGCGCATAACTTTACAGGGCATGACGGCGACTTAGCTGTTAATGATATTGTGATATTTGTTTTGCAAATGATGAAACTGCTTGGTGTTTTACAGAATGTTTTTGTGTTGCACCTTTAAGATGCAAAGGAGCGTTTGGATCCGAACTTCCCCTAACTTTGTCTTTCCAAGCAAAAACTCACACTGACCCCCATTGTGCTCAGAAAAGGAAAAATGAATAAGAATTAGGCATACTGCATATGTAAAGGCTATTTTACTTTGAAAAAATAAAACTGCATTAAAAGGGATCATTTTTTTGCATGTTGCATATACAAATGTATATCTGTAGTGTGTGTGTTTGGTGAGTCACGTAACTCACAGTGTTGCTCGTCCACCTGCACACCAGGGGACATAGACAGGGAATCACGGTGATGACATTGTCTATATATGGGAGTCACCGGTGGACAGTTAGAGGGGAATTGGGATCACAGAGGCCATGCGGTTTTTCAACCGTTCGTTTGTGTGCGTGTGTTCGTCCGAGATGTTTTCTGTTATATCATAATGTTAGTCTTGCTGGTTTTCCGTCATACTGACAAGTTGGTTGCAGTTTAGTCATTCAACACAGCTGTTTCTCTGTAAATATTTTTTTCTTCGCATTGGAAATGACTTCAGATTCCCCCAAGTGGCAGTTTTGTGGTTAGATTGCCGCTACAATTACTTTGAAATAATGATTTAATACTGAGTGCAATTTTATGTTGTATCTAATCCTTGTCACCAGCAAGACTGTCCGATCACAGATGGTCAGTGAGAACCCTGACATGCGGACAAAAGACACAAAAATCTGACTGCTGAGCAGAACAGGAGTAAGGAGAATACATTTTGATTGACGATTTGGAGAAACAGAATCCCCTTCGACCGGACGCCTGCTATTGACATCAGTGGTTAGAAAGTAACTAATACTCTGAGTGGCATTTGAAAGGAATACTCAGTACTCTAACTGTACTCTCACTCTGATTTTCAGCCATCTTCCCACCACTGCTGAGAACCTAACTCGTTTGTGAGATCGCACCATGTTTGGTCCACATGCAGAAAAGGTGACTATGCGGATGATGTGTTAAAAAAATGAAATAGAAATTCACAAAACAGAGTTAAACACCATAAAATCCCAATGCATAGACAGTAAAAAATAAAACAGAGGTGAAACAAAAGCCGCTCATCTTAAACATATTGTTTTTTTATTACTATGTATGTACATTTTTTCATTATTTCATGGGCAAATATTACATATATGTACATGTACACGAAGCAGACTGAGGCAGCTGACACGTATCTAATGGGAGAGTCTACATGACATCATACTGCTGGCTTCATCCTGCAAACTAGGGAAGCAAAAGGTGGACCATGGTGCCCTCTGTGGCGGCTCGAGTGAAGATCACACCTTTGTTAAAATAAGCAGCAGTCAGTGAACAGCATGTCAGGTGAAATGAGAGATGCAGACCTGTGTGTTCACGTCTGTGTTTATTGTCAGGATTACGTCACAATTACAAACACAGCATGTGTAACTAGTTCTAGGAGGGAATGATGGATGGCTATATGTCACCAAAATGACAATTCATCAGGTCTTCGTGAATATTTTTTTTTAATATGCCACAGATCCTGAGCAAGGTGTCACTTCTGAAAACTAAAAAGAAAAAAACGGATGTTTGATTTGAAGTGTTGATTCCTGACTTGAGGCGGTCGTCCGGTCTTTATTAACATTTGTCGCTGGGCAGGTGCTCGTGCTCTGGGATCCAGGGTGATCTGCCGAAGCACTCGGCAGCCTTCCTGTCGCACTCGCAGATGAACATCTCGCATTCATTATTGCTGCCTGGAGGAGACAGAAGAAGATAGAGAGCGATGGAGAACAGTAACCATTCCTCTTGACTGAAGTCTCAAATCAGTAAATGTGTTGTTGAAAGAAAAAGGCATTTCGGCAAGTCAACAGGCCGGGTAACATGTTTGTAAGTACGAGCCCCTTCCATGGGATCGGGTCGTTTTGCTGTACTCACTGCCGCAGGTGACCGTCTTGCTCTGCTCGTCACAGCTGTAGGAGTAGAACTCGGTGTAAGGGTTGTCCAGGATGGGCCAGCACTCGGGGTGCTGCATAGCATCACTGTAACACGCGTCGTGCACTTGGCAGCACCTACGGGTCAGAAAGTCGAACAAAGCACGTTTTAAAGACAGACTGGAAAAGATTGTTTTTTTGGGGGGGGGCGTATAAGGCTGAATAAATCGCGACCTGTCCAGATCATCCACGGGTGTCCCCGAGCCTCCATAACCGCAATAGCAGCCGTAGTCAGCGTAATCAAAAACTGGACTGCTGTCGGGCATCACGCACAGGATCATCTGTCTGAACTGGTTGAGTGCCTTGTAGTCCAAGGCCTGGGCTGAAGCACAACAAACAGAACACACAATCACTATTCAGATTTGTTTTTTTCACTGCCTCTGCGGGTACAGATGAACGGGCTTCCGTCAGGTCACACTCACCAACAGAGAGGCCTGCAGCCACGAGAAGGAGAGCCTGGAGGGTATTCATCCTGAAAGTCAGAGGGCTAGTCTCAGAGCAGCTCTCACTCTAACACCAGCCCCTCTTTATATATGGAGCATGGGGCCTTGGGACCTGGCCTGTCAGCTGTTCATACTAAACAGGGTCACACGCCTCGCCGCACGGCCACACTCTCCGTGAACTTTTCTGAATCTCGTCGAATACATTTGATGTTCCGTCCAGACTACTTTTTTTTTTTTTTTTTAATCCCAAAAAAAGTAACGTTTGAATTCGACTGACCCGCACAGTGCCCCGACACTGACCCCGTCCAGCACCTCTGGGAAGAGGCGGAACACCGACATTCAGCGTCAGTGGCTGACCTCTCTAATGCTCCCGCGGCTGAATGGAAGAAAATGTCTGCAGCGGGGGCTCCACACCTTTATGGAAAGTCTTCCTAGAAGAGTGGACGCTGTCACAGCAGCATACCAATGCTCATAGTTTTTTGAGTGAGATGATTGCATGCTCACACAACTTTTACTAAAGTTACCAGTGAACTACTAGTAAGAGCTGGCTGTCAGCCACTTTGTGTATTTTGATGCAGATATGAATCAAAATGCAATGTAAATGTTTTCCAATGAGACTTTTCCTGTCGACTGATTTCTCACATAGTGAGTGAGCGATGAGCTCTCTGAGGGCTGCCTTCATTGTTTTTGAGAACACAGGTGCAAAGTTAAAAAAAAAAAAAAAAACAGGTTGATTTGTGATTATGTGATATCAATTAATCTTTTCATTGCCTTGTTATAGATGTGACAATATAAATGCCATAGTGGAAAAATAATCACAGAGCAGACAGCATTTTTACAAACTGAACCATCGCTTTGTAATAGCTGTGAATTTCTGTCCTGGCGACACGTTTGCACGATTATGTAACACGCTCAGTCTCCAACAAAAAGAATGTGAGACCCAACACAATCTGCGTGTTGCCATGTTCTGCCACATGCACAGAGACGTGGAAAATCCCAGACTTGAAGCAACAGAGATATAAATGTTGAAACGACGAGCACATTGGCACAGTGTCCTGAGCAGCGTCTGTCTGTGGAGAAGATTGTTCCAGCTTTTCCATCACATCTGTGAATTCACAAGACTGATATTCCTGTTTTTATCTTGACTTCCAGGTAAACATGTTCCCATACCACCCTTGTTTCCCCATACATGACTCCAGTACCTAAACTTTGCCTGTACATATCATACATATCTAGAATCATATGTATAAAATACTATTAATATATATACACTATATATATATATATATATATAGATATATATATATATATATATATATATATATATATATATAAAAAATATGTATATACAGATATATATTATAGTATGTAATAGTACTTTTTCAACAGTTGTATGCTACAAACCATGTGTAGATGTTCTGTTATGGATTTGTTTGAAGCAGCATAAGTCCCTTCCTGTTCTAGATATTGGCTACCTGTGCAGTAAAAAAATGTTAAGTTATATAAAGGTGTAGAGACGCTGCTATAAAAAATCAGGGTCATGTTTCCGATATGTTCACTATGTGGCATCGGATCATGTAAACTTGTCTCCTTTTGTTTGTTGTTTTGTCCCTGTATTTTAGGCAGTGAAAAAGTATCACCAGTATTAGAACAATCCTAGGATGGAGGATTTCTACTACTTTCATAATAGGGATCTTTTTTCCTGTTTATCAGTAACCAATAATCATGGCCGATACTGCCAATTTCACATTTTTCCACTTAAAAAGCTCCTTTCCTGTAGTCCATGTCAACCCGAGGATAATCCACAGCTATAAAAACATTCTTCATGTTAAAATAAGAAAAAAAAAAAGGTAAATATATTGTAGTAATGTAAATCTTTTCCGCCCTGAAACCCTGGAACATGTATTGCAAAATGTCAGTTGTTCTGCATTAATGCATTTGCTGGATAAGCATATTGTAAATATAAGACCACAAAAGTCAGCCAATTGTTGACCTTAAGAGTGATCAGAAATGAGACAAACTGCATATGAATTTATAACTTAATCTTTAATACAAATGTCTCTGAAAATGGAAAAGGAAAAGGTGTACACATCAGCATGGTTCAAAGGGTCAGCAACATTTCAACGATACTTCAGTTTACTTGAAGTCGCAGCATTTTCACATCAATAAATCAATACCACGTTAGTTCCATCAGCAGAGGTAACACAAACAAACGAGACCTTCACTGAGGAGATTGTCAGCATCTACTGGCCTACAGCACAGAACAAAAATAACAGACGTCACAGTCTCATTTGTTAGTGGCAATTATACCAACATAGCAAAAATGACAATATTACATTGATGTAAATATGTGCTGCCTTCAACTTAAAACACATTCTAAACCTTCAGTGACAGAATATTAACAGTGCATGTTAACTAGGAAAAAAAGTTTGTCCCTTCATCAAGTGTTGTGGTGTTTTTATATTTTCTTTACTTTTATACGTTGCCAAATTCATTTGAAACGTGTTTTATAGATACACCATACTAAAGATTGGCAGTCTTCGATGGCACAAACAAATGATGCCAGCGGGGAACGACTACTGATTTTTGGAATGTGTTTACAACATCACAAAAATAAGAAAATCCTAATACTTGTGCAAAGGTACATCAGCGTGAAGATTATTAAACCTGCTTAGACGTTCAAAAAAAAAGGGGTGATTATTATTCTGATACATCGTCGCGCTCTACGTGTACATACACTGTATGCATAGTCTACTTTAAAAAATAAATTCAAACATGATAGTGCAAAACTAAAAGTAATTCTAACATGTAGACCAAATTAATTTCTCAAAAATTAAAAATAAACGGTTTTGGTCTCGACTTGTCTTGACTGGAATGGTCTTGACCGCAACTCTGTACTACTAACTACATAAAGACAACGAATTAAACCACATCATAAATCAATGTAGGAAAAGAGAATACATCATTGAATACTTAACAAATTATAGAAAAATATCTACTGTGTGTGGTGTGGATATTATTAAATATTCTCAAGATAAATAGGCAAATGAAAACAGTGGAGAACTACTGCAGTGCATGTTTGTCCTTCTTTGACCTGAACATTCAGTCGTGGTGTTGCTGCCGTTGCGGGTAACACAACGGCAACCTCAGGTAGATTTTCCCAGCATCACCAATCCTCCTCATTACATTTTTGTCACAGACATGTAATTGTTTCCTACCTCATCATTATTGCCTCACTATGTCTACCAAGCAAAGACAGTGTTGTTGAAAACTACACAGGGCAATCAGTGAACAAATAAAGGCAGATTATGTAAGATTGGAGTGACATTTATGATCCTAAACAAATGTGTGATAACTTGATACACAGTGAGTGTACAAAATATGATCTCAGAGCTGTTAGCCGCTTATAAGCCTTAACCTGATATTCTCATCCAGGTGACTGTTGGCCCTCAGAATATCAGTAGTCACACATCAACTTTCTGAGCCCCGTGTGAGAATCTTCAAGTCAGCATGCGAATTTAAAAGGTAATGGTCTTGAGCTTGAGCGAGCATGTTCACTCACTGAATATTTTGTACACTCAGTGTACAGATAAAACACTCGTGCAGGATTATGAAGTTGGTCTTCAATCAGATGGGTTTATATAGTAAGGTGGTGACGTACTTCTTCTTGTAGCGGTGTGTCGCACTCAGCACCATCACTCCATCCTGGGACACAAAAACACAAAAACTGCCTTTTTTAACAAGGAAACATACGCATACAGCATAAATACAAGTGGGTGAATGGGAACAATGCTATCAGTCATACCATGCGCAGAGTCACCATACTGTAAACCATGAGAGAGTAGTGGGAGGGTCGCCCACTAATCTCATCCTGCTCCGCTCACTAATCCCCATCAACAATGCGGCAATATAATATCTAACGCTACTACATTCCTGACTGCTGCTGTTAAGAAACTATTAATGGAAACCAAAGACGTGCTTTTGTTTTTGTTATTACAACTTTTCAATCCTCGTTTTAACTTCAGATTTTTGAAATGAGGACTGTTCAGCTCAGTCGGAGGAAATCGCTTAAGGGTGGGGCGAGCGACTGGGCTCCAGAGGAAGCTTCATGTAATCTGATAGATTGCTTCCAGTGATGTCACTCAGTTGCCAAGTTAAACTGTGAGTGACGTAGGCGCCAAGTTTTGAAAAGCACGCTACAGGTCTAACATTGCCAGCATGCTCTAGTGAGCGCTTTTATTACAAATCATCGAATTCTAAACATCTTTACAAAGAAATTAGCATGTATACGCAGGTGCAGCCATTCTGAGGGTCAGCGGTTAGTTGATTTGTTTTAACTTCAGTTGCTATGGAAAGCTACACCTTTTAACAAGCCATTCTCTTAGTGGTTCTTATTATGTTCACACACAATTGGATTCATGTATCATATGGTAAGGAAATCAAATTAATTTCATTCTGCAAAGCTCCCCAGTGTCCAATAATTGAGCTTTTAATACATTTACACACAGGACTGTTCTGTTTGCAGTCCTCTGTTCATTTGATTATCTTGCTGAAAAAAAGGGGCTTCTTTAAGCCAAGTAACTACAAAATGATCCATTAAGTGTGCCATTAAGCAGCATTTGAAAGAAATAAAAAGCTTGGGAATGTTCAATGGAACTTGGGACAACTAACAGAGCTCCAGCTGGGCCATATCTGCTGTTCTCCAACTGCCAGTGCCTTTTTGAAGAATCTGGGAAATAACAACCTAAAATTCTCCTTTACTGAATATGAATAAGTATGAATACAGTGAGGCAATTTATCTGTTTCTCTGTAACTGTTTGATTACAGTTGCAAAGCTTCTGACAGCAGTCATTTTGAAGAGGAAGACACATCCTGTGAACAAAAATGATCTTAAAGTCAATAACTAATAATATTTATACTGCTCAGCTACAAACTGACATTGTAAATACTGTGTATGCTTTCAATGAGGGTGCACTAGCAGGGTAAGACTGTAAAGTTTGTTATATTTCTTCTTTTTTTTCCCCAGATATAGTCCGATACCACTGTTATATTATAGTATTTATAGCTTCACATGCACGTTTAGTTTGTTTTTCCTGTCACGATATGGGAAACGGCAATTATCTGTCCTTCAGCTCCCCTATTAGCAGCTTGTTATCACTGCTGGCACCTCACAGATACAATCTGCTGTGCAAGCCTCGTGTGAGCTTGCTAGCAGCTGCAGCGGCTCACAGTTTCTGCTCAAAATGCTAACAAAGCTGGTCCTTTCTCAAGTGTCGCCGCAGAAAGTTTCCCAGACATTTTTAGCTGCCACATGGTGCTGAAAAATAGAGGACAGAGAAATCTTCAGGCACCTAAGACCTTACCTTGATGGAAAGAGCATAGAGGTGGTTGAGCATGACATGGTTGGGTTCTGGGAGTAATGCAGGGTCACACTGGAAAGAAGAAAAAAAAAAACATTTCCTGTTACTATTGAATACTCTAGTTTCAGATACATTGCTTATCTCATCTTTAAGATGCTATACACTTCATCCATTGCCAATGTTGGAATTGCTGTGTTCATGATTTGACTACTTCCATTTGTGATCCTATTCATCAATTATAAAAACAATGTTTAATTCTTGACAAAAGTCTACGATATAAACAATTCCATTTAAAAGAGAGCAATTATGGTGGTATTTTATGTGACAGCTACAACAAAAATTAGAGCACAAGATGTTCATTATTTTACAAAGTACCACAGTGGCTATAACTGTGAGAGACTTACAGAAATTCCAGTGTCTTTATTGAGGATGACCTGCAGCAGGTGAGGTGGGAGTATGGGTGGAGACTTGAACTTCTCTTCCTGTTTAGGGACGTAGGCATCCTGATGATAGGGCCCGGGAGGAGAGCTGGAGAGATCTAAATCAGGGAAAGGAGGAGAGGCAGAGTGAGGGTGGAAAACTATGAGTGAGATCATTTTCAAACATAACACACTGTTACTGAGTTAGGAATTACTGCCTCTGTTCACATAGCAGTAGCACTGCAAAACAAAAAAATGTTGCTGTTATTCAGTTTTGATTTTTAAAAGAACTCAAAGATGGTGGTAAATATTTCAAGGAGCCAAAGGAAAACAAGATAACAAAATAATGGATTTGTCTGTTTTAGTGATTTTATGAAAAAAAAAAAGTTAAAATTCTCTGATTCCAGCTTCTTAAATGTGAATATTTTTTGTTGTGTTTTTTTTACATCTCTATGACAGCAAACAGAGTACTTTGGGGTTGTGGAAAAAACAAGACATTTGAGGAGGTCTGCTTGGGAGGTGTTACAGACCAAACAATGAATCAAGTACTCAAGAAGATAACTTAGGGATTCATCAGAATGAGAATCATCATTGGTTGCAGCGCTACAACACATCGGGGAATCTAACAGGACTGATATGAAAAAGAGTTTGTCGGCACTCACCTGACATGTCAGAACATTTCTGTGAGTCCACCATTAGAGCATCGAACACCTCAAAGTCTGTTTTCTTCACCTGGATGACATTGTTGACGGTCCCGAGTTGACTGGTTATGACTGGCTGTGAGGAGAAAAATCTAAATCACAACTGAAGCTGCACAACACGATGTCACTTCCAGACTTCAAAACTTGCCATCCACAGTACACTTGCAGTTTTATACTATTGGTATAACAACAGACTTACCGTGAAACCATTATGATTTATTAGGTAACGATAATACTGGTTCAACAGTCAAAAGATTATTTTTGTTCTTGCCCGACACTGATGGTAATAATAACAGGCAGTCATATTGGAATGTGAGAATAAGTGCTGACCTCAGATGGGTCATGTGTCCACTGGCCATCGACGTAAAACTTGTACTGATGCTCCCCTTCAGGTAGATCGACAATGGCCACAAAGGTGTTCTGACTTTGGCCGAGGAAGAGAGAATTTGGTGCACAGGACAGTTAAACGTTACTTCTCTTTGAATATTTTACCCCATAAATAATATGAATGACATCTTGTATGTGAGCTGAATTCAAACAAATCAATAAACTGGGTCCAGGAAACCATTCAGGAACCTGGGCTATATGGCCTTTAGACGTTATGGCAATACATAATAATTATTCCCCAACAAATATCGACTTATGTTAAAAACAGAATTTTAAACTTAGTCGACTAAGCTAAAAGAAAAAAGAACAATTAAAATTGAGCACACTTTAATCTTTAAGGTTAAATACTGTCTGTCAAAATATTACATTAACCAGCACGCCCCGACACAAGAAATATCCAAGTATAATGAAATCTCTTCTAAATCACTTCATAAATGCTTTCATTACCCGAAAGGATGTAAGAAAAAAATACTCAATATACTGTCCAGTTCTGATGGAGATATTGTGAAATTTTGAATATGAATTCACCTGTTTCATTTATAAAACAACCAACTAATTAATTAAATCAGTCTTTTTGTTTTATTCGAGCATTATTAAGCTGACTGAGAAAAAAACTTCCTATGAAATAACAAGTTTATGATTACAACTGACAATATATCACCTTACATAGGGTTTAGGACAATTCTTCACCTTCTAATAAGGGGAATCTTGTTGGCCCAGTTGTTGAAAGATCCAGAGATGAAGACCTCCTTGCCGTCTCCAGTCCAGCGAAAGACTGTTGGTCGGTCCAGCGTTGGTCCTTTGTCATCCGCTTCCAAGTCCTGCTGCCACGCAAGGAACTCCTCTTTCTCCATAGGAGCCTGAAATACCCATCAAGCAAGTATTATTTACAGTCCCTTTTGTAATAATGAAAGTTAACAAGCACAGCCATGATGGAAACAGATGTCTCTGACAACTTACTTTCATGTCTTCACCATGAAAAATATCTGCATCCTCGGGGCTGTCCATCAGGATCTTTGGCCTCTCCCCCTCCTTGTTCCCTCGGCTGTCCCTCCGACCCTTCTCCCCCTGGCACATGGCAGCCCTCTCACTGCTTGTATTCCCCATGACTCTGTCTTTTTGGAGGCTGGTACAAAGTCACTGTAAGTGGGAGTTAAAGAGATCAACAGCAATTCAGAGAAGTTCCAATTTTTTTTTTTCTCCAAATTGATCATTAACACCTGAGACCAGAGTACTGACAACACAAATGGCTTTACAAACCTCATAAGAGAATTTGCACTGAACTAAAGTTCCCATGAAGAATGAATACAACAGCAGAATAAGTTAACTGGTAACAAATTACAAGCAGCCATGGGTCAGAAAACATGTAGAAGGACTTGGCAGGCTCATACTCCACATCAACATCTGACAGTTGAATTGAGCTGGTTTTTCCACATTATGACTTCCTAAATAAAGCGTACTGTATGATTGTGACACAATCCCTGCAGCTAGAAACTGAACAGCAGTTGAATTTTTTTTTGAAGCACTGCAAGGGTGCCTCCCTACATTGTAATAGTTTCAGCAGCTTGTCATGTTAAGCTCAAAATTATTCTTACATAACGTTTCTTTCAACATGAAATGACTAGTTGAAGGACCAGTGCTTTGTTCAGCACACTATTAAATACAAACCGCATATTTATGATTTTACTAATAACCTTACATAACGCTGCGTTTTCCCACCTTCATTTCACTACAGTATAAAACATAATTGTAGAAACTAGAAACCTTCTGGAGAGAATACACGTCACAATCAACACATATATTGGCTTTCATGTTTTGATCTACTGATGTTTTTTCTCACATTATGCTGCTGCTGCATGACATTACTTATGCAGTGCAGAAAATCCATCTGCACGACTCGCTGCATAAGTACACTACAGTAACCTTGACGAAATAAAGGCATCTACGGTAATGGACATCCCATTTCATGGATGTTTAAAATCAATACAAAGAGTTTCATATCATGGTCAAATGAAATAACACCAACTATCAGAGGTGACCTTGAAAAAAATCTGTTCAAACTTGAGAAATGGCCTTTTTAATAGCAGTATGGTTTTATCCCCACAACCGTTATTGAGGGTCCACCAGATGTTTACAGTGGTAAAAATACTGCATTTAATTGGTGCCTGATGGACATTTTGCACAGAAAGTTAGTTGAGGAAAGTCGGGGTCCTAGTGCCATTTTGGGCCTTAACAACACAATACAGTTAAACAGATGCTTGCCTCTGGCCCAAAATTAACTTTCAGTCTTGGCCCTCCAAGGGCAAAAGTCTTAATGCCCCTAGTTCAAGGTGACACAGGGTGGTGACAGAAAAGTTTATGCATATTTAGTGCCTGTGTCAGAGTTTATGTGAGGGCGGCTGTTTAAGTTAACCTACTGGTTTGATATGCAAAAAAGTCAGTTTGATGTAAATGTATGATCAAATCAATGAAACTGTTCACTGCAAGATTTGAATTTATAAACTAAATTAAGAGAAGGGGTCAAATCTGAACAAACAGTGATGGAAGTACATTTACTGAAACTTGAGTATTTCCATTTTCTGCAACTACATACTTCCTCTCCACTACATGTATTTGTTTAATTTAGTTACTTGTAACTTTGCAGATTGAGATAACCGGGTGTTTCCAGGCCATTAACTGTGACTTGTTAGCGATCCGATAGTGTTGTGACTGGGAAACTGTGTGAGAGAATGCTGCATCAGTGCCAAAGTGACACACTTTAAAATAAGGGTCTTTCTCTTTCTGCGTTACTACTGCGGGTGGAGTTGATGTACTTCTCCACTGATTACACTATGATTTTGAGAGAAGTAACATTAGTGTTTCTGCCACTACAGTTCGCCATCATGACGTATCAGATAAACAGGATGCGCTTGACAAGATGCAACCCAATCGTCTGGGGTTACCTGAGCTACAGGGCTACGGATTTTACCGCTGTGCCAACTACGGTGTTGACATTAGCCACCTGACCCCCAGCCAAGGCTAACGTTAGCTCACCTTGAAACCCGATGTGCACGCAATTGGGCTCCGCTGCCAACTCTTCCGTGACTACAGGGTGACTGTTTAGTGAACTGGAGGCAATCTAGCATCTAGCAACCTAACATTACCTCAGGTGGCTGAACGTTACTATAGCTAGCGTCAGTTAGCAGCTAGCATCAGTGCCCTGTGTAGCCGTCCCGTTAACACAAACGGTGCTACTGGCTGATACTTGGACTTGATACCATTTGAAACAACGGAGGCGCTCACTATAATGCAGACAGTCGTGTGTTTTTGCTGTTTTGTTTGTTTGTTTGTTTGTTTGTTTTACCTGAGAAACGCTTGCCGTCGTAGCTATGTGCGCTAGCTCGTCAGACCCATTTCACCGCAGCAGAAAACAAAACATTTGATCGGGAATCAACAAACCCGCCCCCTGTTTTTGGCACATGCGCAGCACACAAACATAAAATAAGGTCAACTTGAGTAAAAGGACAGAATAATCACACAGTCCTGTTGTTTCCACACATGGACACGCCATTGTATATATAATGACTGTGGCATTACGGTAGAGTTTCTAATCATGATCGTGTTACAAATTACATGGCCCTCTGTTATAAAGGGTGTAATTGTATCTACTGACCACTAGATGGAAGCGTGAGTCAAGTACAGTGACAGGATACAGTATGGCAAAGAAGCTCTGTTCTCATGTGGTGAGCCAATAAAGCTGTGACCCTCAGTGTTTTTTTTGTTTGTTTGTTTGTTTGTTTTTTTAGTCATCGTCATTGTTGTTATTTATCAAAATTATGCGCATCAACAGATCTATATGAAGGACATAAAAATGACATGAGTATAAATAAATAAATGTAGACACGCACAAAAAGAATGAATACGTAATGTTAAACACAGATATAGCTTTTTTCTTCCCCGTCATAGACACGCACAGTCAGTCCTGATTAATATGGTAATCTGTGTAACACTTTTCAGAAAAGTAAACTACAAAGAGCTACAATAGGCAGCGTACCACAAACATACAAAAACTACAGTAGAACTGCACAATGAATGTTCAGATACATGTAGAAATAGCCTTTTTCCTTTTCCATTTTTTTCCCTTTATTTCTTCCTTTATTGTTAATTATTTATTGTGTCATTTTTCATTTTTCCTTAAAAGATCTGTACAGTCCATCTTAATTAATAGGGTAGCATGTAACACATTTCAGAAATGTGAACTACAAAGACCTACTATAGACAAAGAACCACAAACAATCAAACAAAACAAAAAAAACTACAAATTCTGGAATACCGTCACTTGTGCTAATTTACAGGCAGAATATAGGCACGTCAAGGTGAACATATTGACAGAAGCGCTGCAAAAACGTATGTGCATGTAATAGGCTATTTATATTGTATATTATTCATACTTTAATACTGCACCATGGATCATTGCTCATGAGAAAAGATGTATTTATATTAAATCTGCATTTTCAGCTAAATCTTAGTCAACTGATAGGAAAAGAAAACACTACAGCTCTGTGCCAGTCTTGACATTTGCTGTGAGTCTCCCTGGCACTGAGACATGTGCAGGGGAGTGAGTGCTTCTTGCCGTCCAGACAAAAGGTCTCTCTGGGTGGCCTCTGAACTGTTGAGCTCCAGCCGCGATGGTTCCTTTAAAGGTCACCTTCTCAAACTTTCTCTACTCTTCTGCAGTGCCTCGAGGAGTCACTCTCGTTACGGACTAGACGATGCAGCAAATCGTTAATTGTTATGTCAGGCGGACCCAATCTGATCCTGTGACAGTGCCAAACCTGCTACAGCTGCCGCCGTCACGTTTTCCCTGAGCGGTGCCGTCGTGCCAGCACACCTGTCAATGGATGAAGCACGTATTTTGAATTGTCTTGGCAGGAAAAAGCGTCACATTAACATTCAAATCGCTGCTTCCGCAGGTGAAACACCTAATGGAGTGTAGCCTGATTCATCTCCTAAGCTACACCTGTGCTGGACCAGTTTAAATGTCTGTTCTTTGTTGTTTTTGTGTGTCTTACAGTTGTAGTTTGGTGAGGGTAAGGGTGAATTTTCTTCCCGCCTCGCTGGAAGCAGTGTAATGCCTTCTTTTTGCAGCATCTTCTGGCAGAGTCGTGTTGTGCTGCAGCTAAAGCTGAAAAAAAGAAAAAAAAAAAGTGTCTGTTCATCTCTGTTTAGTCCCCTCGCCCCCATTCCCCATCTGTTTTTTCCTCAAACTTCGACACAGATTTAATGCCGCTAATGATGTGCGCTCCCAGTCAGGATTCCACTGCGGTGACGTGAGCCTGCTTTTGCTGATATGTGTTCTGTATGAAGACAGAGCATGTTCTCATGTTTCGTCAGATCGTTTACAGACGAATCCGAGTGATTGTTTACTCTGACGTTCTCCTTAATGGTATTAAACCCAATTATTCCCACTGGACCTGTTTTCACAGTAAAACACTCTCTTCGCTCTGCAGGGAGTGTGCTGTGTCTGTTTCTTATGTTTTTTTTAGGGGACTTTGTAGCGGTGGGCTTTTATCTTATTTTATTTATTTATTCTTTGGTCGGTTGGCTGTTAATAGTTGTTGTGGTCAGTAACTGCTCTTCTCAACGTATATACAGTAAACCAGAAATCATTACCAGAGATAGAATAAGACACCAGGGAGAAGATGCAAAGACAGTGATGAACTAATCAATGAAGTAATCGATTTGATGGAAGGTCAGGATAATCTAAATAGAGTTAATTCATTTTTGAGGGGAGATTTCTCCACATTGCTGCAGTGAAATGTAACCAAATGTCTACCTGTGACAGAGTAAGGCATCACAAACAAGATGCAGTGATAATGAAGAACCAACCTTTGAAGGAATTAGTTTGGTGAAAGGTCAAAGTCTTAATAACTTATAGATCTTTTGATTTGGTTTTGACCGTAAAGTCCAAATTCAAGAAATTCTAGTACAATATTTCTGGGTTTCATGCGTGATAAGAGATGATATGATGATGATATGATGATCACCTGAATTCGTATGTATGTTTTAGGACCTTCACCTTGCTCTGTAGGACCGTGCTTACCCTATTCACTCTAGTTCAGGCGCGGCTCACTTTACGGCAGTGAATTATTGGCGATGGCGGCACACAGGTGTCGCTCCACGCCGGGTGTTCAATTACGGAGATTTCATTTTTCCCTCCGCAGCCTTCGTGCCTCATGACAAGCAGGGCATCGTGTTGTTGTTCTCTCTCAGATTTGGCTTCTATCTGAGAGGGGAAAATCATTGTGAATTGTCGAAAACAATGCGACTGTTACTGTGAAAACCTTACGTGCGTGTCTTGTTAGCGGGGAAAGGAGTTGACGAGAGATGCATGCGCACAGTAGCGCATGTTCACTGGAGTGCTTCAATATTTAATTTCGAATTTGAGTTTTTGAGATCCAAGTGCCATCTCAGATGACTGTCTTGGAACCAGACGGCTGTAATTGGCTCACGGCGGGCTTATAGGAGACTGAGTGGGCTCCTAGGATGGGTGAAGTTGGCCCCTGACTGGTGGAGGTGGGATGTGATGTTTTTCTGCTCGCATGCGGAGGTGGATTTAAAAATGGATCAGAGGGACGGAGTTGGATGCTTATAGTGGCGTGTTGTTAGTCTCGATGTGCTGTAAATGTTGATGTATCAGTTGGCAATGTTAGAGCAACGACTGAGGTCGACCCCCGATGCTGCATCATTGTATGACTTTGAAAGTCGACTTCTCTCGTGCCAAAACAGACTGAAGCCAAAGCCCAAACTGTGGCGGGGGGGGCGCTCGCAGATCTGCTGATGAACTCCGTGATGTGACTGATGCGCTGACATTTTGCCGTGGCTCCACTCTGGCAACACTTCCCCCCGAGCCGCGGCCACTCTGCCACTGTTGTTTACCGTTGCACGTCCCTCGCTGAGTGAAGCCATCACACAGCAGTGGCCAGCCGCACCGCAGCGCGTCGGGCCAGCAGCTGGCCACTGATACACTCTCTGTACACAAGCCAGATAACCTTTATACTGGGCTCCTCTGGACGACACGAGGGGGGAGGAAGGGGGGGGTGATGACTCACACTTGTTGCCTTGGCACTCTTACAAGCGCACATCTGTGAGGGCAACACAACTTGGCACGCTTGTTTTTCCGTGTGTTTTCCTGTGTGAGACATCGCATGAAGACTTCACCTTTTCTGTTCAGGCTTCAAGGATGCATTCAGTGCTGGTCTGTGCTTTTCTTGCTGACAGCAAACTCCCCTGAAACCGCAAGATCTCCATGCTTTTCTGACTCCCCTAGCCTACATGTGGACCCAGGGCTCATTGGTTCTGTCGAAACACATAAACAGGAAGCAAAACAGTCCAGTATTTTAAAAATGTACCAGTGTACCAGGATCTTTGTATCAAGTCTCATGTATATATTTTCATTGGATGGCGAGGATCATAGAAGGACGTTTAATTTTCAAAGAGTCTTCGATTAAATCAACTTAAGTAACGAAAGTAGTTTTTCTGTCAGTATGTGCACTTAAGTATCAGAAGTGCAGGTAAAAATAACTTATACATATATAATGTATACAGTATAATGTGGGCCAAGCGACTATCTGATCTGGTGTTCTGCTGTTCTGGATGTGGGATTGGTTTAAGACAATAGCACCCGTGTTTGCAATGAAGGAAACATCAGCCAGTGCAACATTGATCTGACAGCTCAGATATGTCTTATCTTCTAAAGACAGAGGAATAAGCTGAAACTCTGGCTGATATTTGTTAGTAGACTCAAATCACCTTCACTGGGATTTGTTGGCCATGAGAACACTGCAGAACATCTTTAGCCTTATCCTCAAACAGCAAGGCCTTTATTCAGATCCTGACACCATGGCATACTGTACTGTATATGGACAAGGATTTTAAAACTCCTTGGCTTAGGTTGTCTGGGACCTTTTTTTTTTTTTTATGTCGTTTGCTTTAAAGCCTGACTCGTCAACCGGCCCTACATCTTGTGAAGATTTTCCCGTGGTGGAGTAGACCTTTTTCAATTAACTGGAGCAACTTTACTGAATAGATGGTTCCACCGGCACCGTCCGTCAGACTGAGTTATACACACCGCTGCAGCTAAATCACATCTGTGCAAAAACTTCTGCTGAGCAGAGCGTAAAGAACCGTCTGCTCTCCGGACAACAAATCAATACACTCTGTAAACACTGGTTAGAGCTAAAGATGGTGGTGTCCAAGGTTAACTAACTTTTTATTAAAAAGGGTTCATCCTTGAGCGTCGACAGATGGATTCAAGATAACTCAATGTCCAAAGGGAGAGCACCTGGGCTTGTTAGAAAGATGTTGTTGGATGTTCCTCAGAAAATGTCGCCATCTTGAATAAAAGCAAATTAACGATGACATGACAAGAAACAGAGAGAAGAAAAGGGACTTTTCTTTTTAACCTTCTCTAATTGATTTTTCACTGCTTTGCAACTTTTCGATTAACCCCATGAAGGGACACGCGGACTTAATCACAAGCGGTACGTCCCCGGTGACGCGGCGGCTGCTTGAGACAATGATTCTCATTAACCTGGTCATTTCTGAGACTGTCTGGGCGGGTCCGATTCAGAGCTCAAGTTTCACATTTGACTCGGCGTTTAATGCGGCAATTAGCCCGGTCAAGGACATTATCGGCGGATCTGTTAGGAAACAATTACATAACATCCTCGTCTAAATGATTCCTCTCCCACACACGCTGCGTCATCCTTTTGTCCTGTTATCTCTAATTTCCCGTTGTGTCTCTCTCCATCTCTCCCCGTCTCACTCGCTCCGAAGCTCACAGTTTGACCTTCGGTTCAGCATTCGGGGAGACGCTGCCGCCGGACTCTTTGTTTTAACCGGCAGATGGAAGAAGTAACGCAAGCCTGAAGGCGGCACAGATTTTACAGCTACACGGTGTGACTCGACAGTGAGCCTGTTTTCTTTCTTTATGACCGGTTTCACTCGGTAAAAGCTTGATGGGCATTCAAGGAAAGGCATCGTTCAACCCACAGTTCGTGTCCAACCCTATCTCTCACAAACCTCTCAGGGAGAAGGTGACCTCTCGGTGTTACAAGCGGCAATCCTACTTTAAATTCCAACCGCCGGCAGGTGAAAGGTCCAGTGGCCGTAATGCCTCTTGTCCTCTCGATGTAAGGTCGAGCAGACACTCAGCTCCTATCTGCTACACTATTACCACCCTCTTGAATTTCATAGCGCATGTGTGAGATTGTATGGGTGTCCCCCCACCACCACCACCGTGGAATCTATAATCTGTGCAATCACACTCGGTGGAGCAGCGATTCATTCATGCCATGTTTTCTGCTCCAGCCACTTGGAATGCAACGCAGAGGACAATCGAAGTGAGGGATTCAGTGCTGCTTTAGTGCCGCTGGAATCGTGTAAACTTGCAAAATGCAGATCCTGTGAAAGCGGTGACATCGTGGCCCCGCTTTGTGCGTGCTTGTCATGTTTTCAGTCAGACAGTCCTGCGAGAGTACATTTACATTTTAGGGCATTTAGCAGCCGCTTTTGTCCAAAGCAACTTGCAGTAATTCATACATACTTTCATACACTAATGGCGGTGGCTGCCATGCAAGGTGCCGACCTGCACATCAGGAACAGTTTGGGGCACAGTATCGTGCCCAAGGATGCTTCGAAATGCAGAATCGAGCCAACGACCTTCCTATAACAAGACGCTGGCCACAGTCGCCCTAGAGTGGGAGGACAACAATAATTGGTACTCCGTAGAAGAAAGCGTTGGTGTTATTCTGTGGTGTTTCATTACAAAGTTACACAGCCAGCTGCTGGCCTGGCACGCTTCATTTTTCCATTTCTGTGTGCACAGGGATCATCTTCAAAGTGATGCCATCACACACGGAACTTTCTTAAAGCGTAATGGAAATGCTTTTCCGTTTTTAGCGAGACGTGGCCTGAGTTGGCTGAAGACGCTGACTTCTTGGAGAGGAAATGGACACGTTTTTTTCCCTTAGCGTTCCAAGAGGTATTGTTGGCAGTGTATTCCTCAGAGTAGCAACTACAAACAGCGAGCAGGGTAAAATGTGAGTTCATGTGTCCGTATGTTCTATAATGGAGATGTGAAAACAGACAGAAATGGAGCCAGGCTGCCAGCCCAGCAGGATCACCAGCCAGCTTCATCAGAGGTTTCATGCCCAGTACAGGACAGTGAAGGTTGACAGTTCACGGTGAGGTTTGCAGGAAACCAATCCTAATGACAATGGTGTCATTATCTTCCTGCCATTACACTGCGCCATCATCAACATTTTTTCATCATAACACGTTAAAGCAAGAAAGTCGTCTTTGCTTCCAGCTGATTTGTTGTAAATAAACTTTGACGTACTGCAACAGGACAGTAAATTATTCACTATAAGCAAATGTAATATACTAGTTCTTGAAATAAATCTTCTAGCCTTGAGGTGGATGTTTTATATGTCCCAAGTTAAAAATAACGATAAAGATTCTTTTTGTGACACAGCAAGTGACGTTTACTAGAAAAAAGGGCTTCCTTTTCAGTCTAAATTATTATTATTACAGATTACAGATTATTATATCTGGTTAGATCTTCAGTTTTTACAGTGAAAGAGCCAAATATGGACACGATGGCTGATGGAATCGTCAGCATCCCCATCATCTGAAGATCACTGTAGAAGACAGTGAAATAAACAAAGAGCATACACACTGTATATAGTGTATTGCCGCTCAGCTAGTTAGCCAGAGTTAAAGTACAGAATAAAAGCAGAATTCAAATGTTATTTGTTTTAACTGAAGCCCGGGATGGTTTGATGGCCACAGGCAACATGGTGGTATGAGTCATGATGTAATGTTTGTGTGTTCACACTGTAAGCTCTGCTTTCCACAAGAGAAAAAAGGATTTGGGGATGAGCACCTGATGTGTTTGGCAAACTAAACTTTATCTAATGCAGGTTTTGCTGGAGGTGTTCCTGGAGCAGGGAGAACGGGGAGCAGGAGAGAAGCTCTCGAGGGTTAATGTTTTCCATGTCAGTGTCACAGAAACTTGAATAAACTGCCCTGCTCCTTAGTGTCTTATAAATAAAGATGTGCATGCAAATACAATATGTAGTAATATACTGCTGGTAAGAGGCTAGTTAGAATTCAATACGAATCATTACAGACCATATCCCGACACCGGCTTCATTTTCAGGTTGGCAAATACTGACGCTTGCTTGGTGGCCAGTTCCCTCTGATGTCACGGTCAGGGTGGGCAGCTTGAATGCTGAAATAATGATACGCCACTGTGTTCCACGCTTACAATCAGTGTGTAAACATGGGAGATCTGGCACACTTTAACACTGCTCCACTCCCTGATTGATGAGTAAATGAAAAGATGACTGAGAATGAAAATCTGGAGGGACGTCAGGCCATATTTCACAGTGAAATAACATAAATTGATGACCCATTAGCTCATGTTAGCAGTCAAAACATTACTGTTTTACTTCCGGGCTTTAGTGAGTGTGTCAAAGATGTCTATTGACACATCAGAATTAATTTAAGTCTTTACAATCAAACACACACGGCGGCTAGGAATGCTAACATTAGCTTACGTCTAATGGAAAATGATGTGATATCAAATGTGTATTTATTTATTTATGGATTTTAACATGCATTGTTATGGGAAAAATAGGTGCAATATCTAAGAGTTGAAGTCTTAAAAATTAAATGCTAAAATTATCAACAATTTAAAGGAATAACAGTTTTCATGTAACAACATTGCAATGTATCTACTGAAGTTAGCATGCTAACCTGCTAGCATTACTGCTAACATTACCCCAGTGCTTCAAACTCCCAGTCTGTACTGGTAGCTTCACGGTTGACTGAGATGATTTACAGCCATAGTTTGCAGCAGTTAGCGGCTGCCCCCTACTTGTTTTGAGTATAAATGTTATTGTTACATACTGCACCTTTAAGGAGACTTTGAGAAAATTTCCGAACGTGTGTGTGGCGACAAAAACAGATATCTTTGCTAAACTCTAACCAGGTGGTTTTTGTGCTTAAACCTAACAAGAGTTTTGATCATGAGATAAAATCAAAAAACTGAAGCTAAAGAACTGTAAAGTAGCAACATGGAGAAACTTAGTTTTATCATACACATGCACCTGTGGTCTGCATCGTTACTTCTGATGATTGCCTTGCTTGCAAAACCAGAATCAATTGAAATTGTTCAAGTCAGATTAATATTTTGATAAATTCCATGTATATTCTTTCTTGACAATCCAAATGGATGTTAAGACACATTAAAAGAAAATCAACTTTCCATAGCAATTATTATATTTCCACCTCATAGAAAACAGAAAATTAGTTAATTCCTAACATAATAAGAATAGCTGTTAGTATTAATAAACACACATGAGAAAAGACACAAACCCGTCGTCTGAAGAAGTAGAGTAAATGCCATGCATTTATTTCAGCGCTGTGACACATCCCTTCAAGGCAGTCAAGATTCATGTCATCACCATACTTTATTCACTAAGAGGACCTGGCATCGACCCTGCCTCACATGGCATAAACACTACATGAAGTTCTATTTGTTACAGTATGTTTCCAGTGAGTCTACGAGCAGTTTCATGTGCATTTACATTGTTGTGTAGCCTGTAACTTCATAGAATTCCCCCCTCTCATTTTCTTTGCCTATTAACAAAAAAAAAAAAAAGGACAAACGCCTGCACCATGTCTCCCATGGCCTCTCGGCAATTCATTACAGCGGTTATGTCGCACGGTCGCCCATCTCCATCTCATTTCCACAGTGAAAATAATGACACTTGAGCAGAGGGGGCGGGTGTTTCCACCTTCCTCCAGGTGCAGCTCTGAGCACGACAGGAACAAAATTCACTATATGGCAGTATATACACATCGCCTACAAGGTTAGCTTTCATTAACATTCACTTCACATCCCTTTTCACAGTTAGTACGTCAGAAGAACACTGATTCTTGAATGAGAATGGGGGAGAACAGAGGATATAGAATGAGGGGAAGGAGGGGGGTAAACAGAGGATATATTAGAGGATACAGGAATAAATACAGCGTTTTTTTTTTTTTTATGCATTACAACAATTCATACCAGTGTGAATAGCAGTTCCCATATAATATTACGTATGCAGATAGCCTTCATTCCTGTTTGGTATATGTTCCGCTAGTGGCAGCTGCAGGGTTAAATCTCCTCCCACAAAATAAAAAAAAATAATTAAAATTTTAAAAAAGCCTATCCAGTCGTCAAAAGAGTACCAATAATGAATCTGCATGTGCCTCCGTGTAGTGTAATTAACAACTCTGACGGTGAATAACACAATCCCATTACAGTAGCATGACGGAACTATTATTAGGACATCATGAGGCCCAAAGGAGTGAATACTTGAAAGAGTAGCAGCCAGTCACAGTAATGTGTACCCACACAGAGAGGTCGCGTTATGAAGCTGGGGGGGGGCAGCGTGGAGCGTAGTGTCATTTAGTACAGAGTGTGAGCGTCCTAGGAGCTTGTCTGATTGTATGCACGAACTATAAACCCAAAAACTTTTAGAAATATCCCTGACTGACTAGTCGCGAGTGGGTGGGTTGTCACCCTTGTCCTATCCCTCACATTTGTGGGAAGCTGTCGGGTTTTTTTTTTTGTTTTTTTTTGGGGGGGGGGGGGGGAAGTCGGGAACCTGTGACAGCCGCTGTCACTTGCATCGTCAGTGTGTCAGTCAGCGTTGTGTGTTGTCAGTGTTGTGGGTGTGTTTTTGTTTTGTTTTTTTTTTCTCGAGGTGACGCAGAGGAGGAGAGATTCTGTCGATGGCTTGATCTGCTGTCTCTCAGCGCTCCGTCCGGGGTTCGCTCGGTTGCCTTTGCTCGTGTCGTCGTGTCATCGCGTCCGTCTTCCTCCGCTCATCTGTTGACAGTGGGGCGCATCCTCTAGCTCTCTCTCCCTCTCTCTGCAGGGGTGCAGCGGAGGGCTCCTGGACTATAGAGGCAGGCGGATGTGCATGGCAGAGCTATTGGGGCGCGCAGCCAGAATGTAGATGGCACTCTCCTTTAAAAAGTCCGCCCAGGTCACCGGCCTGTTGAGTAAAGAGAGGGTTTACTTACAAGATGGAAGCTGTTTGCAAATACTTGTCTATTCAGTGTTTGAATGTAATTATAGCACATTGCGGAGCTTCCACGGTGACGTCAAATTAGCAATTGTGACGAAACACTGACAGACAATTCAGATGAGTTTAGAACCGTTAATGTTGCACTTTTTTTTTCTGGTTCGGGCACAAACGCTACTCGCTTAGGGTTTAGAAACGAAAACTACTTGGTGAGGTTTAGGCACCAACACTATGTGGTTAGGTTTAGGTTATGTGTTTGACCCACCTAGCCAACCCATATTCCTCCTGTGGTGATCTCAACTTTCTCCTTATGCTACCACCGTAGAGCAGTGCCTTGTGAAATGCGGCATGATGTACAGCGTTATCATTTGGAACTTTTCATAGCTGTTGTAGCTGATGTGTTAGGAGTCAGAACAGGCTGACAAACACACAAAATCGAGGATGATAATGAAAAGAGGCGTTGTTTGTCAGAGTTTGAGATCCCATGAAAAGACCAAAGCTGGCACTGAATCAAATCTAGTGACACGTATCAACTGCATAGTCAAAGCCAAATCTATCCTGTTCCTCTGTCCAATACATTGTTGTCCAATTAAAAAAATCACATCAGTGAGCCCATGTTGCACTGGGTCAAATGGGTCAAATGTGTTTTTAGGCCAAAAATAGTCCCTAACAAATGTATTTTTCAACTCTAGTTTGAGTGATATTTGTGAGAAAACTACAATGCGCAGCTGTTTCATAGATTTACACTGGCCTCATTAAAAAAGTATAAGTAAATAACTTTTAATTATGCATGTCCTCATAGGAACAAACAGGCGCCCACATCTTTTTAACCATCAAATTCAAGGACCAAACAAAGCCCAGTTTGAGACGCAGATCAAGGTTAATCACTGTTACAACACTGATCATATTTATAATGAGAACCAGCAGGCTTTACAGAAGCTCACAGACGCCAATTAAAAAGAGAGAGAGGCTTGATACGTGGACAGTTCACAATTGTGCTGCCGTGAGTGCTGGACACACATGCAGACAGCACAGCGCAGCCTATCTAGTAACATTATGTACAGATCTTTCTGTGATCGATGTCTTTTTACGTATGTCATGTTTCAAACATGTTCAAGGCCTTGCTTTTCCATCACACCCTCAAGGATTTCAAGGGACCTGTGAACCCTGGAATAAATGGCCTTGGACATGTTGTTCTTTTTTTGTCTTTTCAGGGAATTTTACACCACTTTAAAAAACAACACAGCTACCGTGTTTTTAGAGTAACTATCTCGCCTCTGCGCCGCTGTAATTTGCCTCACGCTGCTTTGAAAATTCAGTTCTGAAAAAAAAAAAACAGCCTTTGTGAGACATCCGTCTAAGCATGTTCTGCCAATTAGCATTCAACTTATTAAGACTCTCCCGTGTAGCCGTCTTTGTGGCCGTGGTTCCCTGCGGTCTCCTCCCAAAGTGCCGTTGCATTAGCTGAAATTATTGCAAAAATGTTGTAGTGTGACATGAGGTGAAGTCTCAAAATTCACGGCATGTCAGAGAGGACTTCATTATCCGGTAGCGGTTGGGAAGAGAGCTCGAGGTCATCTGAAGGGGGCAGCCAAGCCTGAGGCGGGAAGGTCGTCGGCGTCCATGCTGCAGTCATCTAGGTCGCATCGCGTCGCTCAAAATTAATCCCGCTGTTGCTGCCCATGAAGTACTGACTTCGGGGGACCCATTGCAGGGTCACAACAGCCACGTGTAGGCTGGACTAGCAGAAAGAGTCTGGGCTTATTCTAACAGGGTGAAATAAGTTAATGTAAATTGTACTGCTGAAGGGAGCATGCAGGCCTATGAAGCCTGTTAGATGTAGGAACCTGTGAGAAGAGAGCTACATTTCTATATACTGGAAGCCTATTACATTACAAGGTGCTTCTAATCATTCTGCTACCTGCCACACACACACTTGTTAAAAAAGATAAGAGAAGACAAACCTGCTTTCGTTGCTCCTTTCACTGCCAGAGCTGGCTGGGCTGCTCTCACATATGGGGCCCACGTGACTAATACTGTTGCGAAGGACAAAGGATGTAAAAAATAAAATTGAAAAAAAAAAAATATGAAAAAATAAAAAACAGACAGAAAAGAAAAAGTTAGTAGACATAGTGGTAGTACCTCGCTTGTCAACCTGCATTTAACTCTGTAATGTATGTTTTTTTTCAAAACTATCCTATCCTATTTGAACCTGTGAAAGATAATCTAACATTTAAATGAAATGTATGCAATTAGCATTTTCAGGGCTGTGTCGTTATCAGACAGTAGTAAACGTCAATTTTTGGAAGAAAAAGGAAAGTAACAACCAAAAGCCTCTGCTCCATTAAACAAAATTTAATTAATTTCATTAATCTCCATCAAAGTGTTTTGACGACATTCTACGTGGCATGCCAACAATGATGCGCCAGGACCTGTAAAGTCTGGGCAACACGGCTACATGGGATCAATTTTGGGCAGCCGCCATGTTTACGCCTTGCTCGCTTAAATTTCCTCGCTGAAATTCCACCCTTATCGCGTTTCCTTATGTTTCCTGTTTGCATTTTATGATGTACTTCCTCTGATTATAACTTTAAGAAATCACAGAGATTGATTATTCACATCAGTCACATCCCGCAGGTAATTCTTTTTGGTTGCTGATGCAGTTACCCTACTTCCCACCATGCACTCATTTCCACTCTTTGGACAGTTGACAGAAGAGGTGCATTGATGCCGTTACTGTCACATCCAGAGTCACAGTAGTGTTATATATAACTGACACATTCAACAGACCACCTTAATCTGTTGGAGTTGGTGGCTGCCAGCCTTGATTAACCCAAACAACTCTGCATCATCTCTCAGTGTCACTCCAAATGAGTTCCACCCGCCACTGCAGCAGCAGCACTTGACACACAGAAGGCACTCACCAGATTTGAACAGTTATTTCAATCTCAGTGTAGAAATATGATTGCTGCATAAATTGCAAATGGCGAATCATCCGTCAATCAACTTACAGTTTCAGCACTATTCTTGATGCTCTATTTCCCATTTTAGGAATGCAAATGTGGAACATACAGACTTCTCCAATCAGTGTACTGGCACAATGTAAATATTGACAAAAAAAATCTTACTTGCTAGCTTTTCTTGAGCTTTCGGACCTTTCTCGAACAACCCCTTACACCCCCTCTCTAACAACTGTCACTCCCTTACTGACAAAGAGCAACGGCGTGTGTGCTAGAGGTCCATATAAATTGAAATTCTGTGAGACTACCCTTAAAATGTTCACTGCTCAAGCTAGATAGAAGTTTGAGGCAACATTGTATTTAGAATCAAATATACCCTTCTCTAGTCTAGAAAACGGTAGACTTGTATATTTGATTTGACTTGATTGTCAAGTGTCCTACATATATGCACAGGGAGTGCTGCGGAACCCAAGCAGCTGAAAAACTTCAGAATGAAAAACAAAAAAAGAAATGCTGTTTTCGAAAGGTGTTGATACAGAGCAACAAAGTGGCACAGCCTTGTGCACTTCACTTGCAATCAGGAAAAGGCAATAACAATGTATCGGTACAAAGAACTTTATCATTTAATAACAACATTGCCGTGCAAAGACTTTCGTCATTTAATATAAATGTTTCGGTACAAAGACCTCCATCATTTAATAGCAATGTTGCAGTGCAAAGACTTTCACTGTTTAATAACAACATTTCGGTCTCCTGATTTTCTGTTATGCATCTGCCGATCCACAGGTGTGCAAAGAATAACTTTTTTGGCTGCATTTTCTTTTAGAATCCAAATCAAACAGGTCATGTCAAAATATAGAGCCACAGTGAGTCACTTCATATTCACCCATGTGGCTGGCTTCCACACCTGCATGACTCACTAGTTTTTGATCTTTCCCAGTCAGTCGGAAGCTCTTCTGATCAACCTTCTGATCTGACTGATGGCTGCTCGGAAAAACTTTTCCACTCTCACGCTGTTGCTCTTTAATGTCCGTCATCCAGCCATCAAAGGGGAGCAGACTTATTTGATATTTGCTTTTTAATGAGCATGAATGAGGTTGCAGGAGAGTGTTGTGCTTGGACCTGATGCACATAGTGTGCACACTCACACCCTTTATGTCCATAGTGTCCTCTCACATTGATAAGTGAGGCTTTTACAGCAAAGCTACCCTGCAGCGAACAAAAGGCTTTCTTTTTGATCCCTGTAATTAGAGGCCGGTCTGAATCACATCCCTGCTTCAGCATAACAAGACCTAATCATAAGAAGGGCCTTTGCGTTACCTTCTCATTAAAGTTAATTCAAAGGATGCAGTGTTCTGATTACTGTACGTTTAGAAAAGAGTTCCAGCGTGGCATTTAGAGGGTTCTCTCCTTATTTCTTGGAGTGCATGGGTTAAATTACGTATGAAAATCCAAAATTGAGGGGTTGTCTGAAAATACTCGAGGATGGCGGAGTGCTCGAGGGTGTTCAAGTGAGGAAGAAAGGGAGGCAAGCCATGCAGTGCTGAGTCACACTCACCCACAATTCATAGGAGAGCAGAGTCCCATGAGTCTGTGGGGAATGCCGCATGTTCAAAAGGTGAGAGGGATGGAATGGCACAGCACAGATTTGACAGCACAAGAAGGTTAGAAGCAGTAACAAACACGTGCACACAGGTACATATTCTCACCACACACCACAAAGAGAAATGTTAAACTTAATTCACTAAATTATCTCCGCCAAGGAGGCTGTGTGTCCATCTGTTGATTGGTTGGGTTGTCAGCAAGATTACACAGAAACTACAGAATGGATTTCTATGAAGCTTAACGTTGCTAACGCTAGTGAACGGCAGTGTTGCCAACGCTAGCGAGTGAGTGTTAGGGAGATGGCGTGCTATTGCCCTGTTGACTTTATTTTCTACAAATAGTAAATTGCCAAGATACCCAGATACTTTATACTATACAAACCTTGTTCGGAGCAGCAACCAACTGTCGAAATTCCAGCACACAGATAAGCCTTTCTGAAATGATTCATTTGCAATCATTATGGTGTTTTTAAGGAAATTAGATATTTTTCTTCTGCAGCATTCTAGCAGCTCTGTGGCTTTATTCTTACATAAAATGTTTTCTGTAAGACCTTTAGCACTGCAAAATAGGATGTTATTTGACATTTTCATTTAATTTCCCTGGGAATAATGCATGGATCTTGATTAAAAAATATCATGTAACGTAGGATTTGTGATTGCTGGTCTCTGAGTAAGCAAAATTTGATGGGATCCTAGATCTGCTGATTAAGCTGATGATTAAGCGTTCATACAATTCAGAGTGATACAGGGGTACTGAGTTTGATATTTTATTAGGGCTTGACTGATGAAAGGGCCTGTTGAGCCTTCACTCCACTTTGGTTTATAGTCGCTACTTACTGTGCAGATTTAAAGAGACGGGAGCGAGCGTTTTTCTAAACCTGTTCTAGTGGCAAATAAAATTATGAACCTAAAGATGAGCATTATATGACTACCTTAATGTTAAACTTTCACTTGTAATCTACTTTTACAGAGGATTTGAATACTTTTCAACCACTGACACACACACAATGTCACACAAACACACAGTGAGTGCAGACGAATGTAACCTCATCAGAGTCAATCAGAGCGTATTTTCCTGTCAGTACCACTCTGATGAGGTCTGTCTGTGTAAAATACTGATAAAGCAGCTTTTTTTCAAAATATCCAACGTGCTGTGCAGTATATAAACCATCTAGACTACAGAGGATGGACACAATGAAAGCAACAGCTGTACAACACAATTATCACCCGGCAGCGACTGCTTTTTTGAAGTTCGCCGTGTTCGTTTTTTTGTTCAGACTTCACCAGAGAGGTGTTGATCCAACCCTGTGGTCATTTTTGAGGCTGTGCTTTGTGTTGAAGGTTTGCACCAGATTGCGTTATATTGTGAAATGTGTCAAAAAAAAAAAAAAAATGCTGCCTTTCCCTTGATCCAGTATCAACAAACAGCCTCACAAAATGAAGTATTTGTTGTAGTACACGTGTTATTGAGTCCATGCCCTGTAGCCAGTTCGGGACGCCGAACCTTAATAGATCTTGGCCAAACAAAGCACAAACAGTTCTGCCTCAGGAGTCTGCAAAATACTGTCAGACTGAGCTCTGAGCAAAAGCATCATAAATCTCATACATGACAAATCGCTAACGGCAGGAGCTCAGTCATATTCAGCATCACGTGCCTGCTAACGACACGAGCAGCAGTGGTTGATTGAATTATTGAATGAAACATAATACTTTACTGATTTTAATATGAGGCATTATTTTTACATGCTTACTTGTTTTGACAGAGACATCAGCAGAGTGGGTTTGTGCTGCATTACCTGCAGAGTCATAGCTGTGGCTTTCGATTTGGCACCCTCGCTAGAAGACGTGTTAAATCATAAACGCTAACACCGGTGTTTAAATTCCCAACTCTCTAGGATGTCATGCATAATAAATGCTGAAAGTAAAGTTCCGGGGGGGGCACTTTCTCAGTTATTTATTTTTGTTCGGTGGTTTGATTTCTGAATATTATCTTCCCTTTCATCATCTTAGAGACTAAGCTTCATGGAATGCAAATGGTGTAATGGACGCACTATTACACCATAACGGTCCGTGCTTTAACTGTAATTTCCACCCTCCAATCTGTAAAGCTATACATACACAGACCAAAACAACAAAACAAAACATTGTGTTGCCCGTAACTTCTGGAGTGTCTGAGGTGTTGCTTTCCCCCTTATTAAAAACACTGATTTATGGAGATGTAGATGAGAGCTACTCTATTGCAGTGGAATTACAGAAGCTATGGTAGGCATACCTCAGTGATACACAGTAGGCATTACCCCCCTTCATCTGAGATCAGGGCACATTGGTGAAATACAATCAGTTAATTACTTCAGGTTGTGATTTAGGACCTTTTGCTTTAAAGGGAGTTCAGCAGTGTGGATTAATCAAACAAATGGATTGCATATTCATTAACAGAGCAATTTTACCATAGCGAAACTTTAGGCCTGCAATAACTTTTCGCGAGAGCATGTTGTGAATGCAACACTGGCGTATCATTAGATTTTATTATATTTTGCTCACTGCGGCAGCGGAAATGAGAGCAGTAAGAGTCACCAGGCAGTAAAGACGTGGGGCGTGCAGCCAAATGATTAACTGAATCTCGCTAGACTCCTTCGAGCCACGGAGAACTGCAGCATCGTGTACTTCTCTGTAGTTTTACCACCTCAAGCGACCGCTTTCGCATTGAAGAGTGCTTTTCAAGTTGTCATTCAATACTGGTACTATTTCTTCTGCAGAAACATGATGTTGCAATATGGTGGACTTGCAGAACACCACCTGCTCCCTCTGGAGATTATACAAAGCCCATTCTAAGGTAGCGCAACACAATGATTCTTAGCTTCAGATGGTTATATAAGAATGAAAACGTAATTATGAATACTATCTCTAGCCCTTAATTCCTACACACTGGACCTTTAAGTTGTGTTTCAAAGGCAGTGACAAAGTTCAAAATAATAACATGTTAAAGGCGTTATCGATAACCATTCAGCCGCTAGCCGGGGGTGCTAACACTAGCTAGCTGACATTAACAACGCTAACCCTTGCTAGCTAACGTTAATGCCGTCTACATTAGCCAGCTAACATTAAACTTTGCTAAGGCTGGCTACTGTTAAGTTGACAATGCTAACAATTGTCACAACGTTATCGTTTCTAACGCAGGCTAGCAAAGTTAGCAAGTACCGTTAGAAGAAGTGATACTACAAGCTATGAAAATGTTTTTTGTTTTGTTTTGTTTTGTTTATTTGTCTACTTAAAAATGTAATCCCTGACCGTTTACTAGCAGAGGCAGATCTGGACTCATTACTAACTTGGTTCTCGCAGGTTGAGTGAATTGATGTAACACTGAACAAGTCCTCTGTCGGAGGACTATATCAAATGATTTATCATTTGTTATATTCGGCGTGTAAAACAGTGTGTCATCTGTAAAGCAAAGACAATGGACACAGTAAATGTGGATTATGTCGACCACAGGGGGCATTATGTAGTGAGAAAAGAACACAGCTTGTAATCTTTCTTCCAGACTTCTGTCTAACTGTCTCTATTCCCCAAGCAGCCAAATCTTTATTCCTCTGCCAGCTGCAGTTTGCATAAAGATGAGATCCCAGCTCCCTGAACTCCTGCCAGACTTAGTACAAAGCATGACATGAAATACTTTTGTTTTCTCAGAGTTTTCAAACTGACGCTCTAGGTTTAAATATCACCATGCAGTGTTGGGCACAGGATTTACTGAATCTCCTTTTGGCTTGCTCACCTCACATTGCAAGACTGCGAGTCCTTGTTGAGCTTCTGGAACCAGGACTGCTGGGCCTGGCGGCATTCTGCCCTCGAGATCACGCCGTCTTTATCCAGGGCCAGACCCAGGAACACTGACCGTGCCTTGTCTCTCTCCTTACCAGTCAGCAGACGAACCAGTGAGTTCTGGAAAAAAAAAATCAAATTCAAACACTGTTAGATTAGCTGGCCTGGATCTACTCATTTGAATTACTTGTATCCATTCCCCTTCTATGCTTACTGTCACAGCAGTAATTTAAGGGCCTGGAAAAGGTATTTTAGGGCCTATTTATTTGGCCTGAATCATTCCCAATCACATTAGCACTGGCTGACATAATCGGCTAGCGCTGCTTCACCCCTTGCTACCCCAGAGACACACACAGTCCATAAATTCCAAATTTAATCTCCCAGACCTAAAACAAAGCACACTATTAAACTGCTGTTTGGTGATCTAGTGTCAATAAAAATGTGTAATTCAGGCACGTAGATGCAAGCCTGATTTTTTTGGACACATTTTCCCCTGAGCCTTTCTATCAAACAATGGCATTATTTAATCAATGCTCCTGCACTCTTTTCAAGCCTGATTAGAGAGTAATTTGGCTGACCAGACGAAGGTGTGCCTTTGTCAGACCCTCAGCCAACAGGGCTTGACGATAAGTCAATTTGTAAAGCCGAATTTGGAATTCTGCCCTCAGGATGTTTAAGAGAGGCTCATGAATCTTCTGTTTTTTTCTGCACATGATGTGATGTTTTGGTCACTGCAATTGCTGAACTCTGGCATGCATGTAAACACCATTACTTTGGCTATCGATGTTTGCAAGAGTCTGTTTCCTGTGTGGTGAGACAAGGCAAACCTTTTATCTAGTTGCTCTATAACACAAAGAGAATGAAATATTGTTGCCTAAAGCAAATGTCGGGTATTCTGAGGCAAGTGTTAAAAACTGAAGGGGACAGAATGTAAGCTGGATAATGCCCTGCGAGGCTCACAAGCCATGGTTGTAATGGATGTTGTCGTCAGGGGCTTCTTAGCCTCTTCTATAGCACCAATAGCACATTTACTGTGTAGTGTCCAATAGTAGCCCCAAATCCCAATATTTCTTCCTAGTTAACACTTGTAGGTTTTGCATAGTTGCATCTTGTACACCAATACATCTGTAGTACGACCTTCAGAACCTGTACTTTGGCAAAAGTACAAATCCAACATTGTGTCAAAACTCTGCTACAATAAAGTCCTGCAATCAAAACCATGCAACGTGCAATATGCAAGAATTTTTGTCCAAAATATTCAAAAAATTGAACAGTTTTGGTGTCATGATGTCTATGTATTTTATTGCAGAGATATATACTAAAGCTAGCATGCTAAACCAGCAAGCTCCTGCCAACGCACCTGTGTTAGCAGTGTAAGCAAGATTTACCACTCCCCCAGTACTCCAAGTTCAAAGTCTGGAACCACTAGCCGCACAGCTAATTGAGCTAACTAGCTGCAGTTAGCTCAGTTAGCCCCAATTTCTTTGAAGTATGACTTAGTCAGGTGGGCAGTTCTTGCATGTTGCACCTTTAGGTACTGTGCTTGAGTGAATGTACTTAGTTACATTCAACCACTGTGTGCAAGACAAGTTCTAGTTATAGGTGTTAATTTAGGGATTTCGGGGTGCTATTAGATATAGTAGCAAAATCAGAATGCTCATAAGCTGTTTTATAATTCCCTTTCCCCCTTGTAAAATACTTCACCTCTGAGCGTAACTTCCTCAACACTGCCAGGGACTCATAGTAGAGGAAGTCCGACCATTCGATTTGACCCTTCTTCTCAGGATCCAGCGCTGCAAACTGGGCCAGGACCTCCTCCTCTTGCTCGTCAGTCAGGTCCTTATCGAACAGCTGCTTGGACGCAAAGTGGCGGTACTGCAGCAGCTCATCTGACACCAGGCATGACTCTACAGCGGCGAGGAACAATTCATCACATCAGACCTAATTAGTCACCGAGCAGTCTTCCAAATATAATTAACTTATCGTGACTCATTCTCTACAAAAGCGCAGACCACCTCCCACTGATTGCCCTCCATCCAAGCTGTGGCATAATGACGTCGCATTTGGAAGTAGACAAGCGTGAGGGCAAATAATGAAATAACTCTGAAAATTAGATAAAAAAGAAAAAAAATCAAAGGGAATAAAGTTTCTTCAGTTGTCTCCTCTGTGAGGTGATTTCAGCTGTGAGACCAGTGCTGAGCTTAATGTGTTTCTTCTGACGAAAGCAAACTTGAAAAAGATGCAGTGTCAGGGAACAGGGGTGGCTTAACAAATTAATTTGGTTGGCAGGAGAATGTCGATCGACAATAGAGGTGCGCAAAATGTCCCCTTCATGGACCCTTTCTTTTACGACACGTGGTGGGGAGAAGATAAAATGGAGGTTTTCTAGAGGCACAAATCAAACCAAGGGTTGTCGTTTAAATGTATTATGGTTCTTTTCTTTATGAGCATTGTGATAATACCAGGTTTGCCACATCAACCCAAGAGAAATCACCTCAGCGGAAGAAGACGTGTCGGAAATGTCCGGTTGCCTCTGTTAACATCAGCACTACCGACGACTACTGATGATGTGTGAGGGTCTTAAAAGGTTGTCCCACTTTTAAAGGAGGTAAATCTGTTAAGAGAGGCAAGGGGGTGCTCGATTTAGGACTGGGAGTGAAAATTGGTATTGGGATAATGTTCATCACCAAATTATTGACATGATGGTTCGAGGCTATCAAAATTGAGATGTTACTAACAAAATCACCATCCCTAAAAACATATAACACATTCCATAACTGCCAGATGCTTGTTGAAATGGACTGCCTCCTGAATTTCAGCATAATGTATGTTCTAACCTGGATCCAGTGACTCACCTGGTATGATCTTGCACTGCTTGAAGGTCTCCATGAGGCTGTACATCTCCTCCTCCGTCAGGAGCAGATTCAGATTATCCTGCAGCAAAAGGGTGAGACGAGGGCTGAGACTTACCCTTGATGAACAAGCGATGCTCAGCCAATTTCTTTTATAGTCAAGAGGTGCATTACCTTATTTTTAATAAGTGAGTTTGCTCTAATTATGCAGTGTCCCAACTGTACCGCCTGCAATTAGCCAAAGTAGTGGATTATGATTCCATTTCAGCAAATCTGCTGTTTCCCAGGTGATTCACATGATGTGCTGTTCTGACACTCTTTTAATAATTGCATATTTAGTAAAAGACAGCCCTAAAGAAAAGGGGTGATTTCCAGTTAATTTCAATTAAGATGTTTAAATCCAGAGTGCCATAAGCCTTGATTTTTTTTTGTTTTGTTTTTACATATTTTCAATTGCAAAATATGCAATGTGCGTTGCTTGTATGTGCTAATGCACAGTATCATGTTTTTTTGTTTTGTTTCTTTCGCTTAAAGGTCTTATTTGTGGGGCACCATTTAGTTGTAGAGCAGCGTCCCATGTACAGAGGCTTTGTCCTCGCTGCAGCGGACCTGGGTTCGACTTCCGACCTGGGTCCCTTTACCGCATGTCACTCCCCCCCTCTCTATCAACCTGTCCCGAATCTCATTCATTCCTATGCTGTCAAATACTGATGCAACCAGTTATACGACCTTATAATGTAAGAACTGGCCTCCTGTTGAAGACACACACTGAACAAATACAGGACAACATACCACTAGAGTAACCATCATCTAGTTGGTTGGCTCAGTGAGTCGTGCAGCTATTGGTCAGGACTGGGAGCATGGAAAGTGTTGGTGATTACATCAATAGTACAGGGGTTTTGGGCCAGGTTGGGCTGGTTTGCATGCTGACTTGATATCTAACTAGATATCTCAACACACTGCACAGACCTCATAGTGTCATAGTGTCAAAAATGATTACATACTGACCCTTTAACTTACTCAAAATACACAAGACCCTGATTAAACTTACAGATTTAAGTATTTCGAAACATTACGTGACTAAGACATCTGAAGGTGTCTGTAATGTTCCGTATATATTTCTTCCCTGCCTGCTGTAGACATCAGCAATTCCGCGGGCAAGGGGAAATCACCAGGGACATTGATTTGAATATTTATGTTTGTATTTTCAATTCTACATTATTTATCAGATAAGTGGCATGATTCAACTTTAATGGTCCCTCTGGGATTATTGAGGTGAGTCAATTCCAGCTTGTTTACATAGTCTCTTAATCACCTCTGCAATCGGTCAGGACGTCATAAAACCCACATTATGCAATCTGAACAAAAACGCCGCCCACCCACAGGAAAAAACAAAAACAAAAGAAAAACACACTCAGCTGCAGAAAGGATATGTAATAAAAAGGACGGATACAGATTTGATTACCACAGACAATAATTAGCCATGCTTTAGTATGGACTGCAGCACCAAGAAGATATTTTGTGTGTATTTTCGGTTGGACTTGAAGTTGAGGGAGCTGATTAAAAGGCTGCCTTCGCCCACACGCTGGACTCCGCACCTTTCCCCCGGTCTTTACTATGCAGGAAGGTTGCTTTCACCCACAAAATAAACAAGGCCACATGGCCTCATTATATTAGACACTGGCAGCTGAGCATGTGCGCCAACAAGCTGTGTGATGTCCTCCTGCATTTCTTCAAGCTGTCATCAAGATCACAGCAACTGCCAGCACCCTGCCGCCCCACTGTCCGCAGCATTTTTAGCGATCGAGAGTGTGGACTGGATGCAAAGCTAATTATTCATTCATTTATTCATTTGCACTGCCTTGAATTTTACCCGCTAATATCCAGGTGCGGCAATTGCGTGGTCGTGCGAAATGTATTGATATTTTGAGCCACCCTCGTTCACTCGATGAGTTTCTGCGTCATGTGGTTGGAGGTTTTATTCCACATTGTGACTTTTGCTGAATTGAGTCCAAGAAGAATGCTGTAAAAGCTTTAACAAAAAAGAACTTGTTGGAAGTCTGTGATCGAGGTTGAAAAGATGTCTGAAATGGTGTTGAATGTCACTTGTATATCAATAATGAACATTAATAATACTTCCTTCAGGTTCCTCAGTGGATGAATTTTGAATGTTCAAGAAAGAAGCTTAATAGACCATATTAATACATGAACCACATGAGGTTATGAAATGTGTCATTTTTACAGCAAAATACAGATCCAAATGTGCCTCCAGATTTTCCCAATCCAACATATTTTCAGTTGCTGATCCCTACGTTTAAAAAAAGACTTGTGCTAGAGCACAGCAGCATTACATTATCCCGTAATTTTCCAATTAGGAGCGGTATATCGAAGGAAAATGGCTGCTGTGCGAATAAGATCTATTGCTGTATTTTGGATACGTTTTGCTCAGTGGGTAATGATACAGGGATCTCACTCATATGACGAAACTCGCTCATGAGTTTCCTTTCAAGGTGAAAAAGAATGAAACTCTGAACCGGGATAATAGTCTCACGTCCCGTCTGCAGCACTCCAAAAAAAAGGAGGATACAGTCTGGGACACTGTGTCCTTTTGATATATGTCATTATAACGGAGTGGAACTGTTAGTATGAAGTGGCTTGGCTGAGTGAGAGCTATGGCCACACAGGGCCGTCGCTGTCACACTGACAAAACGCTCCATTCTTTCTTCCACATGGTTTGAGCTCGTCTTCTGGTCGCTGCTGTCTGCACTTTATCAAGGCCACCAAACACGGGAAAGGTTTAAGAAAGGCCGGCCTCCTCAGAGCAAAATATAGCATTAGGAACAGAACCAGGGTACCTCAGATGCCTTCAAATTTAGTCCAGTCACCAGAATAAATACATCGCCATTTCACCATTCAGGTTATACGTATAGGACTTGACTTTCATGTTGGGATGTGGAGGGGACATTGCTGCTGCCGAGTGAGAGACGACGGTTCAAGATGGCATCTGAACATTTGTGAGTATGGAGCCACTGGATATTTTTTAAAAAGACGCCGGGACATTTTCCAGCCATGTCAGTGGCAAGACATTGGGATAGTTTGAGGTCAAATTAAAGCACATATCTTTAATGAGATTTCCTGATTGTCGGTGGCGATAGAACCAGTTAAGACAAGAAATGATCTTGATGATGATTTTCATCGATTTCACAGAGCGCTGTCTTATTTTGTAGGCTAACCTGGAAGATAGCGTTGCCGTGCTTCCTCCTGCAAAAAGCGACTGGGATTCCTCTGGTGGTCTTTGAAGCTCTGTGGCGAACGCAAGTTCATGAACCTCACACGATTTGCTCAGCGGGATAATCTTCACAAACTGGAACTACATTTACGATTTTTGAAGCCGCCAGAGGTAGAAAGCTAACGTTAGGCTATAAACAAAATTCAACGCAGCCACATGACTTTGTCGCACCACCACTAAGCATCTTACTACAGGGTACTACACTCACTATAAATTGTCATTAAGTTGGAAAGTTAGAGTCAGAGAGGTATGTGTGACATAATGCTGCCTGAAAAGACGAATTAGCGAGTAGATGAGTTTGTGTTCGGTGTGATGATGTTTAATGTGCTCAACATCCTCTGTAGTCTCATTTAGCCACTCGTGCAAAGACGTCAGCATCAATGGGCGTTAACACTTTTAACCACTTTAAGTCAAGGGAACTGGACCGGCTATTATGCTCATGTCAGTGTAAGCCGCAGTTTACTCTGAAGGCTGCAAATCCACTCGCCATTATCTCTCCTATCCATTCTACCTCCGTCTCATCCTTTTATTGGTTTTTTTTTTAGTCATCAGTAATAAGTTTCCTACAGTGCTCAGTGTGCTGCAATTCATAAAGCAATATCTATCATTTGGAAAACGAGATGAGAATCGACAAACGAGAGCCAAACGAGCCTGCCATCATCAGCAAACTGCTTCCTTTGTTTGTTTTCACGCCAGGCACCGCTTCGGCCCATCTCTGATTTCTTGTGTCGCTATGTTCACCAAACGCTACTCACCGCTATTATTATATGGTTATGTCAAAAATGCGTAACCTTGAAAGGGATTTAAGGATTTACGCAACACCTCGTGACAGCATCCGGAAAAATAGCTTCTTAAGGATAAGAATAAAGGCCCCGGGAGGGAGGAAGTGTAATAATAACAACACATTCTAATCTTATTCTGGCAGCTCGCATAAATAGTTCTTTGTGAGCGTCTTGTTCAGAAACATGACGGCATTGATTGCGCGTTCAAGCGGCTTTAAATATTCCAGATGTAGCCTCGGCGCCGGAGCAGAAACATTCCTCTCGTTCACATAAAAGTCGCACAAATCAATACGTCGACGTCATCGATGAATCAGATGGCTGGGCGTGATGACAAACTAGGTCACATAAGAGAATTAGCAACCCAACCATGCCTTTCTTTGCGTCTGTGGAGCATTTGAGTCACTTTTTTTTTTTTCCCCCCCACAAACTCCATTCTCATTATCCTCAATCCCAGCTGCAGCAGAAGCACATGCTTTCATTGAATACGCCCCGATAAGCTCGGACACACCAGTTTAACAGGAACATCCTCTAGCTAAGCAGACGCTTTTCCCAGGAGTTGACGGAGACGGACCAGAATTGACCGTATTCAACCATGTGGACATAAACCACTGAAAACATCCGCGTTATCCACACATCCTGCTTTGAATGTGCTCTTTAATACTCTTTTACAACGTCCTCCTTGACCAAAGCACGACCCCGGGATCTAGCACCATTAAAAGAAGAAGTGAGTACTGTTAAGAGGGGTCACCCATGTTCATGAATCCATTGGCTACCAATGGGCCATACATGCAGCAGTCCCCCTTTGAAGGCTGACTGTAAATCCACTTTCAAGAAGGAAACTGAGTCCATCTGCCAGCAGCCGGTCTCCAGCGCCTGTGCGAAATGAAATGTCAGATGCGACAGAAGGGGGGATTTGTAACAGCTGAGTGACGCGTGCTGACCGGGAAAAAAAAAAACAAGAAAAAAAGCTGCTCTCTTTCACTATCAAGATTAGAATTCACGATTTAAATAAAACAGTGCTCCCTCTCCCTCTTCCTCTCTCTGTCTCCCTCATTGTATTGTCTCATTCCGCCCCCATTCACAAACACACACACACAAACACACACAAACACAGTGGCCAGCCAAAGAAAGAGGACCTTTCAGTGTCCTCCCTCGGATTGTGTGAAAACATCCCCCCTCTAAACACAACTTTGGCAAACGCTTCTTCTCCTCGCTGGCTGCCGAAAGACAGCGAAGCGCCCCCCCCCCACTTCACTCTAAGAGCTCCTCCAGCGAAAGCACTCTTCGGCTGTTTATGACTCGATTAAAACAGATTGCATTATGCCTCTAACCGGGGCGGTGATCACCAGAGAGTCATTGGCTCTGGCGTTTTTGCCCCGGATGCCTGATGAGAGGCTGGGAGTTTGTTTTATTATTTTGAAAAAAAAAAAACTAAAAAAACTCAACATTTTCCGCCTCGCTTCATGTGAACGGCAGCTCGTACGTAGTGTTTACCGCAAAACAAGGATGGTCCATTTTCCAACAATTTTCTTGCACATTAAAAAGACAATTACAGTTTGAAAGAGCGTAATTTTCGCATTGCGACAGCCCCCGTTTTAATTATAACTTGCGGAACGGTCTTTAACAGTCTAGAAGCTGGAGCAGGTGGAAGTTTCGGGCAGCAACGGTTAATTTGCTGCTATGACAACTGTCGCTGGCGACTCACTCAGCGGGAGCCAATTAGTGTTGCTAACACCCTGACATTTAAAGGACATAGAGCCATCCTCAGCAAAATGACCTCTACCTGTGTTCCGTCGAAATGTTTGCTCTGAAGGAAAGGACTGCTGACTGTTGCGGGGCTGCTGCGGGGCTGTTTTTTCGTCTTCCATATGGCTGTTGCATTGCCGTTATATGACGGTTGCATGGCTGTTGTATGTCTGGACTGCTAGCTGCACGGCTAATATAAAGAGTCGTCCTTAGGTGTCGTCAGCGAGATGCCAAAACTTTGTCAGATGGGATTAACAGACGTTTGTCATTACTACTCTAACTGTACGGTTGGCTTTAATTAATACATTACAACTTTTGAATGCCATGATCAGTGTTATATTGGTAAAAACAAAGACACTGACTGCTATAGACAAGTTCAGGAAAAGAACCCAGGTAGGACTTGTTATCTAATTCTGTTCATGTTAGAAACAAGTTAAGCTAAGCCAACCAGATAACAAATTGCTCACAATTCAGTTTTTTATACTGTTCATGAATTAAAAGCATGACAATTAAATCTTTAAATTAGTAGATTTAGGACTACCTTAGCAGTCAGTTGACGCAATAACTCTTCTCTGAAGCACGCAGATGTCCTCACAGTCACCCAGTCATGATGCTAAATGCTAAATGTTTCATTTGGATTCACTCAAGAAGCTGCTTTATTTATACCGCTCTTAAGTAGCAGGGCGAAGTACAATAAGGCTTGCTGCTGATCTTGGTTACACGGGGTAAAAAAAAAGCAGTTGAATCAAGAGAAAAGAGAAACACGGTGACTATTTCCTGGAACAAAGGCCTATTTTTTGCATTGACATTTATGAAACCTACATGTTTGTTGTCCAGCAGGAGATGGTGGGAGTGAGCTGTCCAGACTTACACAATAGTAGCAGCTCCAGCCAGTAACGGTGTGGGCTGTATCTCTCATCTCCTGCAGGGCCTCGGCACGCAGGTAGCCCAGCTCCCTCAGGCAGCCGTCGTGGAACACCCGCGTGCAGATCCGGCAGGGGTACAGGTCGTCGGCGGTCCACACCTCGCACACGTCACACATCTCGTCACTCGTGGGCTGACATTAAAAGAAACAAAGAGATCGCGAGTCAAGAGATCATTGTTGCCAGTTTGATCAATTGTTTGATTCGACGGACAGCTTCACCTCCCGCCCATCAAAGCTCTGAGGTGAGCTGAGAATGAGGCATCAGTCCGTCAGTGGTAGGAGTTTGGTTTTATAACGTAGTAGTAGTTTGTGTTGTGTTATTTGCTCACAGCCTGAGATAGATCGCTAAGGTAGTTTTGATTTTGACTTGGAGACTGGTATCTGTGCCCTTGTCCAACATGCGTACATTGTCATCCCCTCTCCGGCTTTCCTGCAGACCCCATTACACTCAGCTGTCAGGCTCAAGGAAGATGACTGCAGAGCGCATGACTGGTTAACCGAGCCAACACTCTGTCAGTTTCCATCCCTGAGGTTTTTTGTCTCTATTGCAGTGCCGCAGCACCGGCTACGGGGCAGTGGACACATAACAGATGAGACCTTGTCAAACTTTCTAAGTCAAAGCTTACCTTATGGTTATGGCCCACCTTATGTGACCTAATGGCTCTACAGGCTTCCGCCGTTGTAGTCCCAGATCAAATGAGATGTAGGCTTTCAATTGGGACTGTGATTCATGGAGAAGGTCATTTATTAGTTTCTACGATGCAGCGATTATATCTAGGAAAATGAGGACTGATAATTACAAGTGAACTTACAGGCCTCAGTTTGATCATTATGCCACGCAGTAACAAACGGCATACTGAGTGTAGCTACTCTTAGGGCCCTCACACACCAGGCTGATGGTCAGGAATTGGCCAAAGTCAGCAGTGGAGGCCTTAGGATGTTTGAGGGGCAAGGGCAAAACAAAGGGCATCGGGGGGGGGGGGGGTGACACCAGTGCACTGAAAGTCTTGATATATCTATAGTGAAGAGAGGGCAGTTTTCCGTCTGTATCACTGGTGCACAGTTAACATTTTGGCTTGTTGGCAGAGCTACAGTACAGCCGATTGGGTGTCAAGCAGATTTTGATAATTCTTGCATACAATGGGAAAAGAGTTTTAAAGGTCAGAGAACAACATATTAAAGGTGCAATATGTAAGAACTGGCCACAGCTAATTTCTGCTAACTGCAGTTATCAGTGATCTGGTAAGCTCAGTAAGCTCAGCATCAGTTTACCATGCCCAGACTGGGCGCTCGGAGTACCAGGGGAAGTGTTAATGTTGTTGACTATAGGATGATCATCTTCCAAAGTGGCAACTGGGTAGCATGCTAGCTTCAACAGATATCTTTGCAACACAAAACTCAGATGTTTTGGACATAATGTCAAAACTGCTTTTCTTTGCATTCTGCTGATCATTTTAGTACAGTTATTAATACATACTGTACATATTACATAAAGCTATGTAGAGAGTGGTTAATTAAACTAACATGTTAAAATGAATTAAAGAAAAAAAAAGATTTAATTTTGTTTCTTCAATGTCAGTGTGGTTAAATGCTCAACTCAACATGCTGATGTACAAGTGTATGTCATCAGCTTAACATTATCAAGTGACAATATGTCTATGGATGTCAAAGAGAACAAAACCATACACCATACTTTACATGAGTACCTAAAGGAAGAGCTACTAACAGATACCTTCTGCCAAACCAAAATAAACTATCAAAAGTCTTAGCCTGGCAGAAACATCCCATTATATCGCTTTAGTCATTCTGGTCTAGATATGATTTGCATTAACCTTTAAAAGTTCCCAAGTACGCATCTGTTTAAATTGCAAGGTAGACGCTTTTATTTCTGTACCTCTCGTCGAGTGCAGCTTTAGCAGCACAGCAAGTTGCCAGGCAATGTTTACTCGTTGCAAAATAGCAAACCTGATGGTGTCAGTGCTCCTGTGAACTCCATCCCCTGTTGTCAAGCGTCACCCTGGATATGGTCACCTCTCTGAGCCAACTAAAGCAGCCCGCCCACAAGATGCACGCTGTGAAGAGTCCTCGTGCACAACAGCAACACCTCTCCCTGCTAGTGTGGGAATGAGTAGCCTTGCAGAAAACTACATTTAACTATTACTTTCTCACCTTCAACAAGGCTGTTTGGATAACACCTAAGAGTGCCTTTACAGTCTGGCTGATCTACCTTATCATAATGCCCAACTTACTAGAGGAAAAGAGATAATACGCTCCTGTTGCCATGGAGATTCTTTGACATCTCTGAGACATCTCTCTAATCCTAGGACTTAAAGAGTGTGTTTGTCAAAGTTAGAGATATTTTTACACATTCCTGATTCAGATAACACCTCGGCCACGAAATCTCAATGGCCACAAGATCACTAGCCGCCGCTCTGTCACCACTGATACCTGTTCTTTCTTTTCCAGCTCCACCTCCACAGGCTGGTCATCGTCAGCTTCCCTTTTGGGCCGCACGAACGCTGGCGGCGTGAGCTGGTGGCTCTTGTCGAGGTCCTCAGGCTCCACTCCTTTCCCGTCCCGTAACCTCGACCAAGCCTCCTGGTTGACCTTACACTCATCCTTGGCTGACGCCGAGGCCTGCTGGGAGGTTGACGGACCCGCGCTATTGTCTGTCTCTTCTTGCTCAGCTTCCTCAGTGGTCTTCTCGTCAGCATTGGCCGGTGGTTTGGCAGGGCCCTCGCTCTCCTCCGCATCTGCTTCTGCCTGTTTGGCCGCGACCTGGCGGTCCTTAATGCCCGCCTGGAAGGCAGAGACGACAGCTGTGGCTTTCTGCACCTTCTCCACCTGCTGCTTCTTTGACATGAGCACTCCCATGGCTGCAGACGGATGGAGAAAGACAGAAGCCGAGAACAGTTGCAGTTAGTAAAGATGTTATTCACAGTTTATTACAGCCTTGATTTACAACAGTATAGTTATTATTCGAGATTAAATCCGCAAATTGTAAGAACTGGCCTGTCAAATTCACAATCCAAACAAAGAGGGGGCAGCATATCACCAGAGGAACCGCTGACTGCTGCTAACTATAGCTGCTGTTAGCTAAATCAGCATTACAGCTAGCTGTTGTGTTTGCTGACTCTGAGCTCTGAGCAGGGTGGGAGATGGTTTTATTAACTGTGACCTCTACTATGGCTAGCTGGCTAGCATGCAAACTTCAACAGATATCTCTGCAGAACAATACACAGACGTCTTAACTATGTCAACACTGTTATTTATTTGGACTATGTGGATAATCATAGTTTTTTTTCAATGTTTTAAACTAAAAGTCTTATATGTTGTACTTTTAAAGCCCCTTTGTTTTTACAACAAAATGACAGATATCCATGAAAAAAAAATATACAAAATCAAAAAGAAAAAGAAAAGCAAACATCTCCGAGTATCGTCTATTAAAGAGAGAAGCACTCAAAATGTCAGATAATGTGCTTCATCAGGACTTTGTGGGTGTGGTGTGATCAGATTTCATGGACGGCGCTGGTAAGATAAGCAAACAAGTCCACTGTTGTTGTCAGACCGTGACTATCAAATATCACTGGAGTGTGATTGGTGCCTGGGAGTACATGACATCACCTTTCTCCAACTGAGCTACCCCCTCTTTAAACCACTCAGCAGAGAAAGACACAGAAAACAGCAATCTCTCTCGTGACAAAATCAAAGCTGCTCTTCGGCGGAACAATTGTGTGTGCGTGGGAGTATATCCCTCACAGCGCATAATTGATAAAACAGGTTTCCAGGGCCTTTAACTAATCTTGTATCTAGGATATCTAGGATGTACAGCTATGGTAGAATAATACACAGTTGTCTACACACATGGATGTCTTTTAGTAGTACCCCCTATCAAAAAAGATATAATCACATCAGTCATTTGCAGACTGAGTAAAACTATACGCTAAAAGTATACAAAGGAAAACATGGGAAGGACAAACCAGAGGACAAACACAGAGATGAGATCATCAAAACATGCATGAAAACATTTCCTGTCTTCGCACATCGTTATCTCACTGCTGCGCTGTGTCTTCTCTTCCTGTGCACACGCTGCACAGACCTTTCAAGCCGCCCAAATGTCTCTCCATCCGCAGCACCGTCCCTGAACGCCTCTTTTTAGCCCTAATAAACCCTGCCCATCTGCTCCTGTGGCTGTTCATTCTGCATGACAACGTGGAGATTGCCTGAGATTTTCCTTTTTCCTTTGCAGGAGTCGGGTGGCAACTGTAGAGGCGCAGGCCGAGAGTCTCACAACTCGCAGCACACTGACAAAAAGACGTATTGCTTGCCTTTTTTATACATGCGGTTGGTGTATGTAAACCCCAGATAAAACCTTGCAGCGGGGGTCTATGTTGCCGCAGGCGATACGGTACATATCGATGCGGCAATCTTGACTTGTCTCTAACGTGTCAACTCATCACATGAATGACGCCATGCAAAACACCAGTAACTGCTAATCAAACTGTAAGCCATTAAGATCGATGGAGGTCATGTATCATCATCGTCTTGACTTGTGGATAAAGGGATAAAGCTTCTCTCCAGATTACCAACAAACATTTACGCCTCGTATTCGTTTGTGCTGGTACTTACGCCTGTAGTGTTCAACGCAAGGAAATGCACCCCACTGTCGCAACCACAGAAGACAAGCTAAGTTTCTTCTTCTGTTTATATGCGCATAGAGGAATATTATTGAGACGACCAGAAGACAAATAAATGAAGAGTTCTGCTTTCCAGCTGTGTGGCTAGCTACAATATTTGGTTAAATGGCATGTAAACTATGCATGCACTCCACATGTTAGCCCACCAGCTTGCATGCTAGCATTGTTAGCTAGGTGTGCCATCCAGTGTTTCCCTTAATGAAGGGCGTATCACATTCATGAGTCAGTTAGCCTATTTGTTGTAACACTTACTTGGCAAACAGCACATACAGCAGGTCCACAGTCTGCGGTGGCAATGAAACGTTTTTCGACGTCCCCTCAAGAAGAGCGTTCGCAAACACATCAGAGTTCACGGAGGTTCCCATCGAAGTGAGTTAAGACGGCGTGTCTCCCTGCTGTTCAATAATACAGCACATACACTGAGCCCATAAAAACTATGGCTTAGTAGCAGGTACTATTACGGTTAAAGGCAAACCAGGCTTTAAGATACATTATCTATCTCTGAGATCTCTGCCTTCGTCCTAATACAATGCAGATGGATGGAATTTTGTTTTGTGGCGCCGACAGAACTGACAAGAGAACGACAATGTGTCCTTCCAGAAACAACGCCCCGGTTACTGTGAAGAGTTTCCATTGGAACTACTTTCTGCCAAAGACGTAGTCCAAACTAAAACTGTCGACTGTCGAGCAGCAAAGAAGACTTCAGTCACTTCCATTTTACTGCATAGCGTCCGAAATTTCTATAAGCTGGTGTCATTTATACGCATGATTATTTTCCAGCTATGTAAATCCCATGAGGAGCTTTGTTTTTTGTTTTAATCTGAGTGAGGTGTTTCCCATCCATTATCCCGAGTACATTTCCCTAATTGCTCAGGGATTCATTATGGTGCGACGTTCCTCCAAAGGTCACCCTGTTCAACCTGCAGGCGGGCAGCAAACATCACCTGCTTCGCCGCCTTCATTAACCTCCGTAATAAAGTCAGGAGGCCGGATTTTACGCCGAGTTTGGAGAATCCCATGAGAGCCAACCTCGCGTGCGTGTGAGACACGCGCCTTCTTTTTAATCCCGCGGTATAATAACTCATACAGATCATCAATCGCCACAACTTGCCGAGTGCAGCCAGCCGCAGATATCTGACATCAACTCTCTTCAGTTCCAACTGCTCGCCACACGAAGTGACTCGAGATAAGATAAGGTGAGATCAACTTTATTGATCCCCGAGGAGAAAATTAACTTCGCTCTCCCTGCAGGATTTTAAATGAGTTTTTTGCCAGTTATCAAAGCGAACACCTTCAGACTGCTGAGCGTGTGAGACACTGAGATAATCTGATTTTGTGAGTGTTACTTTTGTAGTTATTGTTTTACTTTGGCAATAAAAATGATTTAAGTATATTGATTCACACTGAAATGGATATAAAAAGCTATAACATTTTGACTGAGAGGATGTTTTGGGAAAACTATGACACTCTTTTCCTCTGACATTGTGCAGGAGTCAGCAAAAACTACTAAATGCTGCGCTTGTGAGGAGCTTACAGCTAAAGATTTACGCAAGAGGATTAGAACCACTGTGACAGAAAAGTTTTTTTCCCCCACAATTCAGACTTTTTTTTTGTCAGAATTCAGATTTTTTTTGTCAGAATTCTGACTTTTCTCAGATTTCTAGTCAGTACTCTTTTTTTTTAATGGCCCAAATTCATTTCTGTACTAAACACTTTAAGTGAAATCATATCCTGTACGAAGTGGCACCTAACCTGACGCGAAAAGAAAAGACTGACAGAGTTCTCATTTTCCACCCAAGTGAGACGCAAATGTGAATTCCATTATTCCATAACAGGCGCCTGTCATGGACTCAAGTTGATTACATGGTACTTATTGGACATGTGTCTTTCCTCTCAAATGCAATCCCATCCATCCACGCTCCGCATAAGTGCTCGTGTGAAATTCAATCGCATTTATCTGAAGTGAAATGGGAGTCACTCCCCTCTCTCCCTTCCTCCCTGGCTAAGACTCTAATAGCCTGCCCTGCCTTCTGTTCTCGGGCTGGACTCATCCCTCATAGACTGGCGGGGGGGGAAGAAACAACACTCATTTGCACCACACAGACTTCGACAACGGCGCTACTGTCTCTGGTTTCAGACATTTAAACAACACGCCCCCCCCCAAAAAAAAGTTCAGGGAGACACGAACCACAGTTAATATGGATCAAAATTGAAAGCCACTTCTCGTTTTTGTTCTTGTTTCCTTTCATGTGGAAAAACGAGAGGCGAAGTGATACTTGATTGGTTTCTGCACCGAACATGCATTTTGACTGGAGTCTAACTAAAGGGATGTCGAAGGTCGAGTAAGCTAAACCATAGAGCTCCTGCAGCGTTGTCAGCCGTCTCCCATCTGGCAAAGTTTAACCGCGTTTTCGGGGCGTGTTGCACGTCCACACTTGACAACAAAATGACAACGTGGAGCACACTCTAAATGCCAACACGCTGGCTGAAAATCACTCGAGTGCGTTGTCGATGGACTGCATTGTTCCACGGCGCAGAACAGGAATGAAACGGGAGCTCCGAATTAGACGAAAAATGTGGCATCGTGATGTTGAAATGCCCTCGGTGGTCAGAAAACAGAAAAAAATATACTTGGAAAAAAAAATCTGCCCAGCCGTGCTCAGTGGGAAAAAAAAAAACTTGGACACACAGACTGCCTTCCTCAAGGACGACCACTTCATTTAAAAAGGTCAGCCTCCCCGGTTAGGACGCCCTCCCGCAGTCTAATAAATGACAGCAACACGGCGAGAATACAGTGATTAAAAATACACATAAGCACGCCTGTGGAATACCAACTGAGACTGTCATCCTAACTGCAGGAAAGACAATCAGCTCAGTGGGTTTAGCGCAGATTAGGCTGAAAAGGGTTCGGTCCCATTCTTTTAATGCAGGAGTAGTTTGGATTAGTTTTCGCGTATGAGAGGGAAAGGATCGGATCATCGCAGGACCTGACACTGGCAACCGAGTCCAAGTCCGTCCACCTGAAATAGTATCTCCTTATGGAAAGTATATCTTTCCAAACATTCGGATTAAAAATTAATCTGCCAAACGCACACCGCACAGCTGAGTTTTTAATATATTATTTGGCAATGTCGCCCATGTGAGACAGACTGGGGAGGATTAGGAGCAACAAATGTCCCGGGCTGGAATTTTACTGCTGACATTACAATAATTGCGGTGTGTACTATATCCTCACCTGACAGCCACCTACCCAATTTTTGGGGGGTTTTTGATCAAAAGAGAAAAACAGAGAACTTCCTCCCCACCAGCATTTCCATTCAGGATTATTGTCAGACAAGACACCTAGATTGCTTTTTTTCCTCCACAGAGTAACAAAACAAAAACGCAGGTGAAAACATGACTTTATTCACTTTCCCAGGAGGTTTTGCAGACAAATTAGCAAACTATGAGCTTGCTTTATGGAGAACCAATCTGAGCGCCAATGGCGTGATTGTTCTTTAGGCATACTGTGCATTCAACGTTCGTATCGATACATGTTTGTGATCCCTCAAATGTCAAGCATGTGTGGAAAAAACTATGTAACAGTGTATGTAAGTTGTGTAACTTACTGGGAATTTGATGATTGTAAGTTACTCAAAGCATCTTTTTTGACATTATATTCTAAAAAAACCCCAAGTTTCTGTGTCAGTATATATCAGCCGATATATACTGTATATATTGATCAGGCTCTAATAACGATGCATTAAAGCTGAAAACTTCTGAGTTTCTAGTTTAAGCAAAAAGTTACAGTTAGATGTTTACGTGTGACCATGTTCTTATATGCAGACATACGATGCTGTACATAGCTGCCTGTGCAGCCTCAGTCCCTGTCCATGTTTGGAGTGTATCTGGCCATTTATGGGAAACTCACCCTAATCAAAAATATCTGGTTTTTCTTCTTAGTCTCAGTCTTGTTCTTAGGGTCGTGATCAAGGGGTTGTAAGGTAGAAGAGGAAAAAACACTTCTGGTTTGCGAGATATGCATATATTGCAGTGGTGGCAGCAGGTGAGTCTTGGTCAGTACTTCAGCGCACTTGGCCGTATGCTTTTTTGCGCTTTCTTTGCTTCTTTCTTGTTATCCTGATTATAGCGTTCAGCAGTTTTCTGACGGTGATGATCCACCTCTCCTGAATGAATGTAGAGGAAAGTACTATACCAAGGAAAAAGGAGGCATCCACAAATTCAGTGGCAATCCACACAACAGTTGGTGAAAACCTTTCACCCCAAAACCATAAGCAACCTTGTGACGGCATTGAGTCAGGATTTCGCCAAACTGAGCAGGATTCATCCTTTAGGAACCATATTGAACATTTCATTGCAATCCACTACATTAGCAATCCGGACCCAAGTGTCGTACTGACCGACAGACTGATAATGGCATCATTATAGCCACGCTGGCAGCATGGTGTAAAAAAAAAAAAAAAAAAAGATAGCACTAGCGAGGCTGTCGTTTGAGCCACTTGAATATGTAAAAAATCTTTTTGCAGAAGCTCCCAAACAGCTCATAGATGCAGCATAAATGCAGGATGCGTGGCGATCACAATACAGGGTGGCACAGTCATTATCATGGGGACGCAATTATCCACTGAACTGACCTTCCCATTCCGGATCAGAGCAGCGCTGGCACAGACGTTAGACAGAGACAGCCTTTAGATGCCAGAGATGCCTGCGAGGACCAGCTTGTAAACTGCCGCCTCTTTTTACATGAACCACAGGAAAGAAACGACAGGAACAAGATGAAAATAATCGTATGGCTGATATATGGGCTGAACGCTGCTGCTGGGCTCTCAAACGCTGCACAGCGAAGATAATGGACCGCTCCTTTTTAAAAGAGCTAATCAACTGTAAACAAATAAATAAATAAATAATTGTTCTTTAATGGCCGGCAAAGTGAAACGGCTTCATGAACAAGCCAGCCAGAGGAAAATAAGAAACAATAACAATAAACTAAGTGCTGTTACCAGCCCCAAGGTCTTCATACACTTCATCGAATCAATGTGAGCAATAAATAGCACAAATTCCATTCTCCTTTGGATGTGAAGTGCACACAATAGATAGATAGATAGATAGATAGATAGATAGATAGATAGATAGATAGATAGATAGATAGATAGATAGATAGATAGATAGATAGATAGAAAAAGGCAGCAAGGGAACAATGGTTTACATTCTTCAAACCGAGCAGGAAGTGAAGCCACTGCAATTCTGAGCACACGGACGACCTTGTCATTTTCAGGTTAACTTGTGCATTTTAAACAAGGGTGTTTTATTCTTATCCCCGTGCACAAGTCGATTCTGACACAAATGGGTCAGTGCCTGGCTTTGATACCTCAGTGTATTAGATAGCGCTGAGTAACCTGCCACTTGGCTGCCTTTGCACGTCAGAGATCCAAACATTTTGGACCGGCAAGCCTGTCAAACTGCTCTCATCCTCTCTACCTGACTGACAAGAATATTAGCGAAGCACTTCATGATGGCCGATGTAGGTTATTTGCTATCCATATATCAGCGCTCTAATGAGCGGCAAAGGAGTACATATATTCGTGTGGATGAAACGATGTATTGGAACTTGAGTCTTGTTCTTGTAGTTTTCTATCTTTGGCTATAATAGCGGACTTGGCGAAGTTAGTGATCTGACAACGCTAAAAATACCCACGCCTGAGGGGAGAAGAAACACATGAGCTGTCAGATGATCATACAAGTTTTAAATCGACCTGACATTGTAAAATAACATCTGGAAATGCTTCATAGAAAGTTTTTTGCAGCGTAAGGGATTATAATTTGAAATAGATTAAATAAATAGTAGTTATTTATCCCAGTTCTGTTGGTTTTTTTTTTTTTCAGTCTGGTCAGTCAGCTGACTGACTGGTCTGGGCCAGCATTGGGGTGATTCCACTGGTTTCAAAAAGGTGTCCGATGGTATGTAAGCGTATGAGAAAATGATCCTACTTCTCATTTGATTTATTACTTAATCAAACAGTTGTCCAATGCATTTATGGTGTCAGTCGACAGTTTCAAGTCTTATTTAACAAAGCACGATGCTCATTTTGTCAGTTATGCTCACACTTATAGTAAAATAGACAATAAAGCTTGGTAATCTATTGGGCTTGTCTACCTTGCAATTTGCAAGTCGCTGCCATCATGTCCATCCTAACCCAAAGTTTCACCCTCTCTTTCAAATATGGTCACATCTGGCTCCGGAAAATCTAGATTGCCGATGTTCGTAATGCGGCACTTGGGGCTCCATCACGGAAGACCAGCAGATGGCGTCACCGTGTCTTTAAACTCAGATGATTTAAATAAGTGAGCAGCTAGCCTCTTTTGCTTAACTTGTGTGTTCTATAGTAGCTTGCTAACGTTAACTACTGGTAAAACCTACAGACATCACATTAATCATCTGGTCTTGTTAAGTGCAGTGTGGCTCATTTTTGGGGGGCGAAGAATAAGACCGCTGTTGTTTGCTCCAAATAAGGTTTTTTAGATAATCTAGCTGAACTACCTGCTTGTTTACAACCTGTTTGATCATCCAACTGCCCGCGTCTTTTCTTGACCCGTCCTACTTGGTCGAGGTGATTTCGCCTAATGCCAGATCTCGGTTATTACCCCGCTGAGCACAATGTTATCAGACGTGATCGAAACCGCAGCCAGAAACGACAAAAACCAGACGCCAGCTGTGACGAATGGCAAACGCTCCTTCAAGTGGCCACTGTTTCATGAAAAGTGATGCCACTATAGCTCAGCAGTCACCTAAATTCAACCTTTCATATTACATTTGAGGGCAATAGAAAGCTGAGGAGGATGGGATGAAACTCCCTCAGGCTTGACGCTCGCTGGGCTCCTGCAGGAGCAGCTGCCTCTGCTGCTCTGCTCTCTTTCCCGGACCCCTCTGAATGATTTAAATGCCCCTGGATAAAAAAAGATCTGGACCAAGGGAAGGAAAACAGGGCCACTCCTTGGGGCAGAGCCTGACATATATGATGGAGAAAATGTCATTCTGTCGAGCTGCTTCGCCTCAGAATATCCTCAAGGAAGACGCTCACTTTTTTTGTCGTGACAAGATTGAGAATTTTTCATTTAGTTCATTCACACGCCACTTCTCAGAGAGGTCAATCCTTTGTTTTCCCCCCTATGTTCTCTGACATATTTTTTTTTTTATATATATCTGACTGCAAAACATTTTAGATTCCAGATGCATTCAGGCTCTTGATTCCGTGTCGGCAGTTGAGTGTGACGAGCTCTCAGATGATGAAGCTCTCAGGAGCATCTTGGTTTAATTAAATATTGATAATTTCTGAGGGAGGTTACACCAAAGTGCTCTTCAAATCCCATGTTTTTTTTTTTTTCTTCCTCTGCTCCTCTGAGTAATCCCTCTGTACACCGTCCACAGTCCACTCATTAACTCAACGCTACCAAACCGTGGACGGCAAAAACACACTCCCTCCACTACATCAGCTCACTGCAGCAGCGGCATCCGACACGCTGGACTGACACTCCTTCATCGCTGCGTCTGTGAAATTTTGGAAGTACTTCTCCCACTTGACGTCTGAAGCTGTGTGTTATGCCTAAACAGGAAATGAACCTTTAGTTTGATTTGGCTCTGGTTTCAGAAGCAGTGTATCAAGGCCAGTAGAGACACCTTAAGGTCTATATTAGTATTCAGTCCTCTGCTGCCCAAGTGTCACCATGGGAATGTTACTGAGATCTACGGGAGCTCATATAACAGCCATTTATCAGTCTGAGGTAAATGGCCCAATAGCACTAAGACACATCAGTGTCAAAACTTAGTCGATTCAGATTCTGTGCTTTTGCTGAAAGATATGATTCTTTCAGGTTGAACAGTTTATAGACAGCGGATCTGTTGTCATTGTAGGTGCATTTGGCTGGCCGGATGCCACTAAAGAAACACAGAGGAGGGCAGGATATTGATTTAAGATGTGGCACAAGGTCACCGTGCGTATGTGACCGCCTGCCATGCTGAAGTAACTTCACCTTCAGACAGGGCTGACAACGGCAAATGTTCTCCAAAGTGTTTTGTCTCGAAAGTTAAAAAGCTCACAGCAGCTCTCCGATAACACTCTCTCGCTGCTCCTAAAGGGCCTCAAGCGCCTCATCTGTAGTTCCCGCCTTTAATTCCGCGACTTTCCGACATCACGCTACGTCACCATGTCACTCATTTGCATTCATGTCTCATGTCAGGCTAGTTTGACATAAATGCAAATGAGCCACATAGTGATGTAAGACTTGATTTTGAATGGCTGCTCTGTTGTTTGCTCAGGCATGTGTGAGCTGACCAATCACAGCAGACTGGGTATTGTAAAAGGAGAGCCCTTAAAGAGGCAGGAGCATTTCAGATAGAGGGGGATACAGTGCTGTGGCATTGGACAGTATGAGAAAAATAAATGTATTTTTTTAGTATTAGAGTGTGTAAACCTATTCTGAAGAACCTGAAGATAAGCATTATATGTGTCCTTTAACTCTGTGTGTTATCAGGAGAAAGAAAAACCACATTCATCATCCGGTAATGGATGTTTTCTCCAGAGCACATTTGACAAAAACAGCCAATTTTCTAGGAGACGAGATTGCTTTCCTCAGGGTGTTATCGTGTGAACACTTAACGTTAACATTCAGTTCCTGACGTTTTGGTTTGTGACTCCTTAAAAGCCAAGTAGTTCCGCAACCTTTCGGCTAATCAGTGTGTTTTTATCCTTCTCGGGTTGCAGTGCAGAGTGGAGGCTAATGTGTTGAGTGCTCCGCGAGAGAAAGGCTAACTTGGATTAACTCCTTTAAAAATGTGTCACAGAATGACTTGTTTTTTCTTTCTCTCTAACCATCTTGTGCGACATTAACTTCACCTTTGGGAGCCCCTTGTGTCGGTGCTTCACATGGCATTGGTTTCTTTCTGCCCTGCTGGACAACAGATCAGGAGAAGACCCGCTTTCGTCCACCGCGCTGTTATATATCCATACATATTACAGCATAGAGCCATTAAAGCTAATCTGTATCTGGCTCTACTCGCATGCCATGTGTAATGTATGGTCCCCTTCCCAAAGCTGCTGGATGTCACTGTTATGTGCTGATTAGAATCCCAACCAGCCCTCCTTTTCAGTCCTTGTTTCAGGGTAAGAGGAGGGTTAGGAGAGAGAGAGGGAGAAAGGGAGGGGGGGGGCGTTTAGATTTTTTGAATGGAAGCCCCACAAAGCATGCCTTTTCATGGGAATGAATCCCCCTTTAGCCGAAGATCTCACCCACGGACCAGGGAGGCAAAGACCTGGAACTAATTACACTAACGAGTTCAGCCTGATCCCTAGTAATGGCGAGTGAGTGGAATCATTAGCAGCCGTTTAAAAATGCGCAGATTGTACGTGCACTCGGACACACAGAGTCAAGCCACCCGAACCCAGGAGCCCAAGTGTGGTTTGCTGAGATTTTCCTCTTTTTTTTTCACCTTCTGGAGGAGCTGCCATGTGCACGAAACATGCCACCGTCCCCTCTGGCATTTTATCGCCTGAGCACAACCGACAAAAAGCAGCACAGCACAGCTCAGGGCTCAGCAAATTCATACTGGTGGTGGTGGTGGGGGGGAAATTCAGCTTGTGAAGGGACAATAAGGGGGAAAAAAGTGTCTGAATGGAGGTGGAATTTAAATCTCAATGCATCGTTAGGTTTGGAGGCATCACGTTGGCATTCATGCGCTGCCAGGCGGAGAGACTGTGCCAGCGCCCGACAAACGCTCATGAGAGAGTCTGACAGGGAGCACAGAGCAGCTCAGGGTGCTTGGGAATCTATCTGTCACAGGCTGAGGAGCAGGACTCTCTCCAAGGATGACACCAAAATCAGCTTGTTTTTTGTTTTTTGTTTTTTTTTGTTTTGGGAGGGGGTGGGGGGGTGGAAAAAACAAAGAGAAGGTGGACGTGGAGCTTAATGGACAGCAGCACTCCCCTGTGGGACTGTGCTAGGTGGAGAGAGTGGACAGAGTATGTCTGCTGCATCAATCCTGAATCCCTCCAGCCATGCCTTTTTTTTTTTTTTTTTTTTAGTGACAGGGTCTCCCATTGATGCAACTTCCTGTAATAAAAAAAAAACACACACACACACACACACACACAAACAGTTTGTTCCCCCTCAGTAATAACAGCCCAGAAGAAGTCACACATTTTCAGGGAGCTGAGGCGAGGAGCAGGAGAGCTCTGAGAACTCCCTCCATCCCTCCATCCTGCCATCCACGCCCCACAAGTGCGGGCTGACCTAAATATGCATCCCATACACGCATCTGTGGACGAGGCTCAGCGCAGCGCATCCACCTATAGGAGTCCCGTCAAACACACAGAATGTGGCTCAGCACAGTTTGGTTATGTAACGGCTCTCTCTGAGGACTCACCGTCGAGAGTGAAGAGGAGGCTGCTGTCTGCTGGTGACTTTGTCCTTTCCCTTGTCTCAAGCCCGGCCGTCCAGCATGGCAACACTCTGCTCGAATGAAGTGCGTGCGCGCCCCGGTCCTGGTCCCGGTCCCGGCTCTGGTCCTGGTCCTGGTTCTGGTCCTGGTTCTGGTCCCGTTCCGCTCACAGATGGATGGCAGGGGCACTTTTATTATTCCTTCCTTCCCCCTTTCGGAGAAAATTTACAGTCGGAAGCAGCGTGGCAGAGCTTGGCAGCAGATAGAGACTTCTCCAGGAGGCGCGGACAGCTCCAGTGCTGAAATCTTTTCTTTTTTTTCCCCTCTCTCTCTCTCTCTCTCTCTCTCTCTCTCTCTCTCTCTCTCTCTCCACCCTCCTCCTCCTCCTCCTCCTCCTCCTCGCTGAGCTGCTCCCTCACTACAGCAGCCCGCCGGCAGCAGAGGAGACCTTGTGCGCTCACAGACGGCCGCTGAAGTTAAATCGCCGATTTATAATCATCACATCCTCCTCCACCTCCCTCCTACCGAGAGCCCCCTGCGATCATTTAGGGTTAATAACTCGGTCAAGGGGGCTCCGTCAGGACCCTGCAGGCAAAGATCATGACGTCGGTAGAAGATGCCCTCCTCCTCAGCAGCCAATTGTTTCACGCGGGGATCTGTTTTGGAGAAAACGGGTGTGTGCAGCTCCGAGGTTTAAATCCCGTTTGAGGCACATATGTTGGCATCAGAGGGAGAGATGGAGGGGGGGGGGCGTTCACAGCAAGTGTGTAGCCTGGAGTGAGAATTTTAGCATATGTGTGTAAGGCATCTCATGCATGCAGAGCTGCATCTGCACAGCACAGATTACCCATACTGCTGTGAGGGGAGGGTGCTTTAAAAAAAATATTAGAATTCTGATTTTCTAACCAGTTTTGTTCAATTTGGGGACTGAAAATCACAAATACAAGTTATTTTTTTTTTTGGTAGAGTTGCTTGCAGCCTGTGCCCTGTGGGTGGATGGGATCCAGCAGTTTTAAATAATTGCTGATTTGAAGGGGCACTGTGTAGTTTCGGAGAAGAAATTCAAACTCAGAATGATTTAACATTTTACAATGTTAATATGCGAATGATACAAACTTCAGAAATATTTAATTTTTTCCCCATAACTGGATAAACAAGCTGTTCTTATAAACAAAGTAAAACGGTATGAAGTTGTGTTGTCCTTTAAGGTCAGTTTGTTTATTCTGTTTAGTCAGTCATGGAAAAAAGAAAAGACTATAGTAGGGCTGCAGCTCATTACTACTTGTGTTGCTGCTTTAACATTAAATCTTTTTTAGGATTAATTAAAAGTGTTATTGAGAGCCCATTAACCCTAACCCAGCTACTAAATGTGCATATTGCATTCACGTCACAGCACCGCAGCTGTTTGAATCACCTGCCCCCTTCAAGTGGTCGCCAGTGTCTGCACTGGCTGACGCTGGCTAATGATGCTAACGTTAAGTAGCAAACGGTAACATTGCTAACACTAGCTAACGTTAACCCTGCGGCGGCTAGAACAAAAATCGCTTGTTTTGAAAGCCCGACTGTTCAGAATCTAAAGCCGTTTAGTTGACATCGATATTAAACAGGCAGCAAACGGCAAAGTCTGACATTTGAGGAAAGCTGGAGCCAATTAATGTTTGGCATTTTTCCTTATTGCATTCTGCTGGTTATTAATATTCTGTCAATCTATCACACAGAATCACAACTTATTAGCCCAGTGATATAAGTCTCTAATATCCGTGCAGTATGATGCAAAAAAGTCTACCGTCGTGCCTCTCAGTGCGACGTCTCACCTAAATAATATACTGTCTGGGTTCCATGTGTTTTGCCCATGATATTATTAGGAGAAAAGTAATAGGATAGCTGAAGCACATATATATCTCATATATGTATATAAAAATTCTCTAAGGTCGTACCAGAATAAGCTCTAGTTAGTATGCATCGCAGCACATGTTTTTCCTTCCAGGATCAGTCTTACATGGAATTGATTTGTGCTCAAAAATGACGGATAATCCTCCACAGGGAGAAAATTTAAACCTGACATCCATCTATATGTCAGCATGTTACTCCCTCAACATAATGTATAGAAAATATGAGCACAAGTCTACGATAAAACATGTTTTCATGAGGTGTGACAGGTCACAAGGCAAATGCTGAGTCAGTGTCATTACAGCCATTGGGGGAAGAGAGGTTCTCCGGTGCATGTCTGCAGCAGGGTATATGGTTCATGTATGAACGGCTGTATGCACCGCGTCCCACTGTGTTGTTCCACGGCCCCGCTGGTTCAAATGGTACGCCATGCATTATTGATGGAGGCGTAAGTGCACACTGACCCACTGGTCTTGAGGTGCTCGGGCTCTTTTCTCAGCGGGAGGGAGGAGGAAGGAACAATCAGCTATGGTATGTCACGGAGGTGGAACCTGACCCCTCATCTACCTTCCTCTGACACTATTTCCCTGTAGTCACCTCATCGTCTACAAGAGGATATGGAGTTTCTTTTTTTTTTTTAAACACATGATGAATTGAGTTAGGCTACCATAGGCTTCCTTAATTAGAGTAACACATAAAAAGCATGAAATATGTCCATGATTTTTACATGCATGTGAATGTGTTCTGACTGCAAACGTGCATAGGAAAGGGGAAAAAAAAAAAAGTTATTCAAACTTTTATTTCCGTTTTTTATTCTGCAATTGGCTGTAACTGGGGAAAAAAAAAAAAAAAAAAAAAGCAGTGGAGGCAGAGCCAAGCTTGGAGCGCTTTTAAAAGAAAGAATTAGGCTGGGAAAGTAAATAGCGACGGCAGGAGTTCCTCTTTCAGAATAATGGTCTCAGCGGAGCGGCCTGTCACTATTAACAGTCCCTTCACAGTCCACTTTGGTTCCTTACAGTGATAGCATTCCCACGGAATTTAGAGTCGGAGTGCTGCAATCACTGCCTTTTCAGTGCTGAATTGCTTTCCTTGCGGAATGAGAACAACAGGCCTGATTGCACCTGATTGGTCCATCAAGTGAGCAGTAATTCTACCTTTCTTTTCACTTGTTCCTGCAGTGACGGGCTTTCACTGCAGGAGCACCAATTAGAGAAACGACTCCTTATTCTGTCATGTTGTTAACCTCCACGCTAATCACATCTCTGTTCAATATGGAAGGAGGCAACAGGGGAAATCTTGTAAGTTAACCTTTAAAGGGTTGTGCAAATTTTAATCTCTGGTATTTTCTCAACCTGGGTAACTGCTATATTTAAGTCTTGATGTAAATGAGTCATACTTACCAAAGTTTTCGGAATCAGTCCAGTTCAGCCGGCAGACGCAACACAGCTGCAGTTGCTGCAACATAATCCTTTGGGGCAACTGTGACTGTCAAAGTCAAGTTGTTGTTCTAAGTGTCTGACAACAGTACAGAAAAGTAAAACTTTTTGTTAAATTGTGAGGTGTGTTGGTACAGTTGTTGCCTCATCTAGATCAGATAAGCTGATGCTACAAAATCAGCTAAATACTTAGCCATGACTTTGGAAATAAATTCTTGCTTGCAGCTCCCCTAAGTAAACTCCAAACCCCTCTTTTCAATGCTCTCCACCACTGTCATCCTGCAGCGACTCACCTCTCCTGTGATTTCAGAGCAAGACTTCTCCATGAATGAGAGATGATTCTCGTTACAAAAAGGATCTCACACTTAATAAGGGCTTACCTCCATAGGCATCATTACCGTGATGTTTTGAGACATTATTGTAACACCCTCAGCCTGTCAGTTGCAAAAAGAAGGAAAGGATTACATGGCAACCATCGTCGGCCTGGTAAGGCTGCCTACTGAGGCGATCTAATGGACCAATTTGAAAAACTTTTTGTAAGTATGAATTATTTACACACCAAAAGATGTAACCGTAGGGCCCAGGTTTTAAAATACTGGTATTTCTTGGAAATAATAATTTAAATTCAGAGGATTTATAACCTTTGGACAAGCTAGCTATTTCCCCCTGCTACCATGTTTTGTCCTAAGTGGTGCTCACAACCTGTAGCTTAATGTTTATGGAACAGATATGGAAGCGGTATCAGTCTCCTCATCTAAATCTCAGCAGGAAAACAAAGAAGCATACCTAAAATGTCAGACTGTTCATTTAAATGTTAGAAAGCAAAAGGCCAGAATTCGAAGGTAGTTCAAAATTATGGGGGCCAGCAAAAAAAAAAAAATGCTTACCGCTGCTCAGTATACGCCTTGCAGTGTTCTGTGTATCTGTGGCTGTCATGATTAGCTTCCATTAGCATATAGCTCAACTAGCTATGAAGTTAACGTTAAGTTGCACAGATACCTGACTGGCCGCACACCGCAACCTCGAGATGCCAGGAGCACTGCAGTCAAGTGAACACAGCTGAACACCAGACTGGATCTGAACACAGCCTCTGACACCGACAGAGGCCAGTTTGAAGACAGGGACATGGTACAGAGGTGATTTCCAGCCAATCTGACCAGGACTATGACTTTAGGAAAGATAAGACATGTTAAATTGATAGCCAAGCATCAGCAGTGGGCACGTTGAGCCAGAATATTTCTACTTAGCGGGGCAATTAAGCTTGTCTTAGAGAAACTTGAATTCAGACAGTGTATGGTAGTATTTATTCTGTTGAATAAGGAAAATAGGTTTAGATTATTTCCTTTCTTGACATTTTTTTGTTTTGTTAATTGAGTAGTAGTGAACGTGCTGCTTTTAAATCACCCCACTGAAACTCCGGGGGCTGTGTGACTGTCACATCTTGCATCCGATACTCTGTCATTAATGTAAGTGCATTTTTTTTAATGCTTTAAATTAAATTCTATCCACGTCCTATGTCCTCCTTTAACATTGTCAATAGTGATAGTATAGGCCTAGTTTTGCACTCAACCAAGTGATACCGTTCAGAGTGAAGTCACAGCAGAGCAAACTAAGTCAGAATTGGCACCACCGTGACCTGCGTTCCTCTTTCCAGATACACTGTTGCACAGGATTACCTAATTAACTTAAAATACTAAATGCAAGAGGAAGCTGAGGTGGTGACAGCCCCCCTGGGGACAGAGCTGTGCTATGCTCCAATTTTAGCTTATTTTGGATTAAATCTCATCATGGGATAAAAATGAGCACTTCTAATGAAGATATAAATATTAATGTTTTAACTACAGTTGACACTATTGTAAAGACCATGAATTACACATAAGACCATTATATCATATAATTATACAATGTATCTTGAGTGTAAAAACGTTGTCACCATATTTCATCCAATGTAGGTTTGTGTATACTCGACTCATGTTTCACTCCAAACACTCCTGTTTCACTCTGTTTTGTCGTGAATTATTAATGAATCACTACATGCATATTTTTCACGCATTTTTGCCGTCCATTATCTTGCTGTCTCAGTCTCAATTAACCATGGACAACCTTTATTTAAGCATGTCGCACGTCCCCGATCCCTCGACCCTCATTGAACCAGACTGTCTCCGCAAGTGTGTTGCTCGGAGCCCCCACATCCTCTTGGATCGTGCGCTTTCACATGAAAGAGGCCGAATCCGCTTCAGAGGGCTGAAGGGACGACGCCATTATATCCCTTTTGGTCGGACACTTAGAGAGAATAAAGAAGGCAAGTACTCCAGTCTTTTTTCATGTGCTCTGGACACGCCGTCCTCAAACAAATCAACAGGAGATCAGCAGTGATCCTGTCCAACCGCTGCATATTTTTCCATTAATATTCTGAGACCATTAGGCATATTCAAGTGTTGTATTAGAGTCATGCAGGTTACAGTAGCCAGGGGTGCATATGTGTCACGTTCACAGAACCAAATATGAAATAGTAAGTAATAGTAATAGTGTTAAGTCTAAAACACAACTAACACCTGTCCTGGGTAACATTCCAGTGTGTGGAAGTGCAGCCCAGCAGTCTGAGAATAGGCTGATGCCAGTGCCCCTGTCTTGTTCCTCACTGGACACCAGCAATTGTAGCCATACTGGTTACCTAAGCTGGCGTTCCATTGTGCCCATGGCCTATTATTCCGAAATTATCCCAACAGTGTGGAAAATGTCTCATCTGACCACAACCCCATCTGGCTGACAAACCGCTATCCTGAAAGCGAACAAAGCCCCGAAGGCCTGTTCTTCTGAAGATACAACACTCTCTCTGAGAGGTTTGTTTTGCCTCTCAGTGTCAGGCAGGGTTACAGTATGTTACATTATCTGAGGTGGGAAAGATTGTCAATTAAGAATGGAACCGTCAATAATTTAGCGCCATTCATGGGGCCAGCAGTCGCTCAAAGTCACAACTGCAGGGAGTGTGTGTTTAAGGAGCAATGGGCCTTCAGAACGATGGTACAACACCCCAGCATTCGACAAAAACATTGCTTCAGCCTCGTCCTAAAAGCCTCTCTTGTTATCAGGATTACACAGTTAGGACATCAGAATAAATGTTGGCAAACTACAGATTTGTTGGAATGCAGCTCTCTGTCCCTTTAGGCTAAGTCTTCCTCATGGTCAAGTTAGGTTTAGACTTAGTGAGCATTAGGATAAGTTGATATGTTTGGGCTGAAAACACCTGCTTTGCTCACCACAAACAGCTGGAAAATTGTCCATATGTCTCCTTAAGATCCAGCGGTGTCAAGCCTACAAATGTTGAAATGCAGTCTGGCATTGCAGTCAGTGGCCAGGAAGTCTTTCTCTCTGTGTCTCCCATGACACAGATGATCCACTTAGTGAGGGTTTTGACTTTTTACCAAAGAAATGCTTTAGCCTCAGTCTCGGGCCCAGTGGTGTTCTGTTTGTCGCCATCAAGTTGTTCTCCTTTTAAAATGAGTGAGCTGGGCTCAAACAAAATCTGCATTTGGAGGCAAACACAACATAACATTAGCTCATTTAGCTAATTAGAGCTGTTATTGCAACCAACAAAATCAGTTTCTTCTGTTTACCATTTGAAATCAAGGAATATTGTCTGTGCTACAAATGTGGATAGTAAATCTGCCACGGTTATTAAACTGCACGAGTGCCATATGAGAATAGAGAGCGTGAGAGGGATAGCAGCATTTGGGGGCGCAGGGTTAGCGAATGGTCAGTTACATCATATGCCAAAGCATCTCTGCTCTGCTTTTTTCTTTTTATTCCTGGAAGTCAAAGTTGTTTTATTCAGCAGACAACAAAGAAGTCAGAGATACAGAGGCCAAACATGATCGTTGCCCAAAGCCAGTAACAGCTGCGAATGCAAAATAAAGAAGGTGAAGTTGCTCTCCCTTAGGGGATGATGAAGGATCTTTTAAAGTCACATTATCTAAACATGTATTCAGCATTTTGGAGAAAGATCTTGGCTGCAGGGGTTTAGGATCAGGCTGTGGATGAAACTCGGCTTTGTTCAATAATGGAACATGATTAGTTTACTGGAAGATGACTCAGCCTTGCATCTGAATGCAAAGTAGATTAGGAACAGAGATGGTAGGGTGTGTCAGAACTTCACTGTAACTGGAGAGCGTAATATTTTAGACTAGACTGATGCTGTTTTCTCGCATAGTGTGTATTGTAGTTGCTCCCTGAGCAATGGCTTTAAAGGTTGCAGGCTGGACAAACCTGTTGATGCCAACGCCAACACTGTTGCCAGGCAACTCATCAGTCTTGCAGCTGATCCAGAGTCATTCCAAATCAGACAGTTTTCTCTTCCAAACTTTGACGTGTGAGCTTCTGATTTTCGAGAGTCTGTCTGACAACAGGTTGTCTTATGCAACTGTGTTTGATCGAGGAACAACACTGAGTCACAGCAGTCAAGTCTGCCTTCACACTTTGCTCCAGGAAAGTTAGTTTTCTACTGATCAAAAAAAAAAACTCCCTGTTGATTGTGATATTACATCCTGCATCCACTTAGCATTCCCACCATCCCTTTAAAAATGTAGTGCGTCAGAGCTTTCGTTGCATTTGCAGAGCAGAAATAATCTCATATTCACACTGTCAGGTCTCCAAATATGCTAATTTCAAAAGCTCAATTTTGTTTTTTTTGCTCTCTGTTTCCATGGTAATGTTCCACATGTACAAGCCATGTCAGTCCAAATGAACACACACATTCACAGCTCTGATCCTGACCTCGCCGATATACACCTATTTGTGCATCATAAAGGCCAACGTCGTAGAAATCCAACACCTCCACCTTGACGACCGGACAAGAAAGAGTCATCGTGAAGCCGCAGAACCGGTCAGAGAAACACACCTTTAGCCATTTCAGAGTAAACAGCTCATCAGTGCCAGCAACAAATGTGGGCACAGGTGCTCGAATATCTGAGGGGGAGGAAGTTGTGAATATCAGAAACCTCCCTCATGCAGGTGAAAATTTCATAACCGTACTTGACATGTGCACGCTGTATATGTCACATCTCACATTCGTTTATTTTATATATATATATATATATATATATATATATATATATATATATATATATATATATATATATATATATATATATATATATATATTCACTGTGTCAGGATGGGAGTGACAGCTGCCCTGACATCCATTTCTGTTGGCCATTTATGTTCATGCACAGGATGTAATGAAAACATTCCAGCCGGGACTGAGTCAAGTCATATCAGATTATGACGACGCATCACTGTATGTATGATATTTGTGATGAGGGTGCAGACAGCAAAGGTCCTTAACAATTAGGAACAGCGATGATGTTGAACACTAGTTTGCAACAGGTCGTGTCTCTCGACTCATTTAGTCTCGTTCCGCGTCCCTCTGTAGTGCTGCCCTCAGCCTTAAAGCAGCAATGATTAAGATTTTCATACCGCCACAGTGTCAGAAAGGATGGCTTGTGGTAAAAAAAAAAAAATCCACAGAGGATCAACCCCTGGGTCTGTTGCCCTCAGTTGTACATTTATAGTTTATAGTTTTTAGTGTAATTTTATTCATATTTGTATGTGGCATATGTACCATTTAGACCTTTTCTACCATACATGTCATGTCACGTTCACACTACATGTTTGTGACCAAGCCAGTGATTGCAGTTGGAAGCTGCAATTTAACTGGATATTATTGACGGTCCAGATTCAGCCTTTGCAAAGCACGACAGCACCAAGGACATTTCCAGGGATATCTTGGGGCAATTTCCAACCGTACCTGTGGCAACGAAGCCAAGTATTTTCAAGCCAAAACGTGACCTCTTCCTTACCCTAAACATGTGGTTTTCTTGTGCCTAAACCTAACCAGATCAAAAGTGCAGCTTGTCACAAGATAAAATTGTTAATTGAACCTAAAGAAACTCAATTTTGCAACTAAAAAAAATATTATTCCTCAGGAGCTGGAGGAGACCAAAAATAGAGACAAAATTAAAGAATTAAGATGAATTTGGGGCACTGATTAGCCCCATGTGCAGAGGCTTTGTCCTCGCTGCAGCAACCCCGGGTTCGAGTCCCGACCTGGGGCCCTTTGCTGTGTGTCATACCCCTCTCTCTCCCCCATTTCCTGTCATCTCTGAAGCTGTCCTATCAACAAAGCCATAAAAAGGCAACCCCCCCCCCCCCAAAAAAAAAAAAAAAAACGTGGCAGCTTGATTTTGTTGCCCCTAAGGCCATACAATCAGATGTAGTTATATGGTCGTGACTAGTTCTCCACCTGTGCATTTTGTAAGTCTTCTGCTCATTCAACCTGAAGAGCACGAACTGTGAAAACTCTGGTCAGCCTTCCATTTGCATTTCTATCGGCGTGTTTAACAACCTGTTTGTACAGTAGGAAGAAAGATACAGACGTCATCACACTGACGTCCAGCGAATGCAGCCACAGTAACAAAAGGCAGCTGGTGTTTATGCCGTCGCTGTGATTGTTCAGAGGCTCCGTGCTTGCTAAGTCGTGCTGCTCACACGTTCGTTTTAACAGAAACAAAAATGCACCTCATTAAGGAATCCAAAGATACTCCGTCTTATAGCTTTATCGTGATCTAAACATAAGATCGACTGCGTATGGTGGCTTAAGACCGACTGTTTGTTCACTTTAAGACTACATCTAATGTCTCTCCTCTGGAGTAGCTTATATCCTGCATGATATGATAGAATGAAGTGGTAATTGGATTTCGCTCCTCGCGCTGAAATCCGATAGACCGCTGCCAAACGCTAATCTCTTATCTACCTGTCCATCACTGCACAACAGTATGACAAAGCAGAGATGGAGTACACTGACTAATCTGGAGCGCAGCTGCTCTTTGTCACATCGTGGGGCTCGTTCAGAGACATGTGGCTTACCTCCTGACTAAGCACAGTTGGTGCGATTTTTTCCAGATGCTACCTGCCATCTGATGCTCCTCCAGCATTCCCACTAAATCAAGGCTCCATCCCAGCACTCCCCTTCCACCCCTCCTCGTCACACAGGATCGGAGGCTTTGCTCTGGCAGACGGAGCATTGTTTGCCCCTTGGCTTCGCAAAGCGTCCGTCACGTGTTGCACATTTTTTTTTTATCATTTTCTAAATTGGATTTAAAGCGTGCGAGTACACGGCCATTTCCCCAGTCATGCAGGTTGATTAATGATTAGGAGATGTTGTCTTTTCCTCAGACAATCTGACGTCTTTGTCTGAAGATGTGGATTTATCTCCAGGTCTGACAGCGCCCCATTATTCAGCATCATTCCCCAGAGCTGACACGGTGGATCTAGCGCAGAGGCATTATGGACCGCAAGCATCCATTAGGACCAAAAAGGGGAGGGCCGAAAAACAATGTCTGACAGCTTGAGCTTTTGAGTTTAATTAAATGTGTCACAGGTTTCTGCCTATTTATGGTCTGGGTGGAGTGATAGGGACAGGCTGTAACTCCTGCGTGCACAGCAAGAAGAAATTTACCTCATTTATCTCCCACTGTGAACAGAGGGCTACATATTTTTTTCAGAAGTGTGAGCACTTGGAGCAGGAGACTGTACCAAGGCGCCAGACTTGTGTGAAATAAATTGTTAGACAGAGAAGATGAGGGTGACAATAAGACACTTTTTTTTTTTTTTTTTTTTATGCAGGATCGGTATTGGCTGCCAGTTCCCTGATAACAATATTGTAATCACGTGAAGAGACAACAACTTTTTGTGACTTCAAATCCCTTTGTGCTCACATTGTCTGAACAAATTCACATAGCAACTAAGAGTCCATCCGCGTGGGCGCTTGCTTCAGCCATTTACAAGTTATTTTCCTCTGAAAAACAAAGACAAACATTGCAGCGTCCTGTATTCGTCCTGTCTAGAAAATGTGTGATTAGCACCCTGTGTAGATCAGTGGAGGGTGCAGGCTGCTGATGACCCTTTGAATCCTGTTTAGCAGACTGCCATCACCTGAAATAATACGTGACTATTATACTCACACAGAGTTGGGTTTATTACAGGCTTTATAATGTCAAAGTAATCCTGATGCTTTTAACACATTTCACCAAAATAGCACAACACTGTCTGGCTAGTCTTTTTTTATTTTTATTTTTTATTTCTCATACTAAAAGGAATAAATGCATCCTACCAGAACACTTTACAGAAGATCTTCATCTGTCCCTGAGCAATGGAAAAAGCATTGAATGAGACATTCAGAAACATTTCCTGTCTCCTAATGCAACAAGAAGCTACTTTGGCAACATAATGAAAAAGAAAAGCTCTGTAAAATAGCCAAGGATCCGATCAGATCAGATACAACTAGAGCTTCAAATACTGCAACCAGAAACAATTTATCAGTTTAGCCGACCCAGTTCTGGTCCAACATGTTCACATCACGTTTTATAGTGAATTCATTTCGATCAGTATTTGTTTTCATATGTGATGAATGTTTTCCACAGTAACAAACATTAGTCCCCTTTTGCACTCATAAGGTCACTCATACATAAGAGCCACCTAAACACAGCAGCTTATTTTTCATCAAGATCTATGCATTATTCCTTTGCAGTGAATAGAAATGGTGAAAAAAAAACCCTTCCTCTAAATGTTACCAAAAGTGACATTAACATTTCTGGACTCACTTTCACTTTGTCCAGATCTGCACCAAATTAATTAATGGGGTCTATTCAAGCCTGAGACCAATCCTCTGTCCAAGTTCCATGAAATTCTGTTGAGGAGTTTTTGTGTAATCCTGTTTACAAACCACCCAACCTACAAATGGACACAAGTTAACACAAAACCTCTTTGGTGGAGGTAGCTGTCTTTAGCTCAGTCAGCTGCACAGCTAGCAGTCCAGACAGTGGCACCAGGTAAGCGTTGGTGTTTACACAGCAAACAAGGGAGCTTTGGACCGAGGCAGATTAGCATGCACGACACAACATATAGAAATCATAATGTTTCAACTGTTATTTACACACATTCAGTTGATAATTGCAGTCATTTTTGTAATGTTTTGAAACCAAAATACTTACATACTGCACCTTTTAATGGAAAGTTCATAAATTGGGTGAGTTCAGTACCAGATTGTCTGGACTGTAAATATGGTCCCTGAAAAACATTAGCAGAGTTTACTGGGTTACCTTAAAGTGGTTTTATATCTGTTCACCTTACTGGGTTAAAACACAGCTCCACAGGGGTGACTACAAACATAGAACGAAAAGCTAGACCTCAGAGAGCCTTGTCACACATTCATGACGTCTTCAAATTGTACCAGAAAGCTGCTCATAAATCCCGGGGAGACTTTATGGATCTATATTGGATTTGTCGGAGCATTTGCAATGAAATGAACCTCATTGTCTTGCCAGCGATAATCAATCTAATTTGGAAAAAGTACACATTATCCTGGCAGATTGAAGAGCAGAGTAAGCTTTTGCGTCCGATAAAAGATTGATCTGTCCCGAGCTACGTGGGCTGAATAATGTATTTGTGGGACTGATAATTAATCAGGTCTTGTTTTTCTATTACGGAATGCACTAAGTAATTTGATTCGACGGCGACATATGTCAGGCTTTATTTATTTTTCGATTTGAACGTTTCCAGCTTTTGTTTCCTCCAATTACAGTGTTTTTTTTCTTTTTACCTCTGAATGGAATGCGAGTTTTCTGCCGAGTCACCCTCCTTTCATATCCTAAATCTAGTTTAGCCTGGATTTGTATCGACGGCCTACATTCCAAGCCTTTTACACCTTTCAATTTCCTCAAAATCGACGCAATTTTGCCATGAATCAGTTGACATGGGAACACAGACGGCAGTGAGTAAGCCTTTTTTTTCACATTATGTGATTTTCGGGAAGATTTTTTTTTTTTAATGCCTTAACAAACTTAATAAACAAGCTCTCTTTGTTTTCATGAATGAACAAACAAACTGACCTTAAAGGACAACGCAGTTTCATACTGTTTTACTGTATTGACCTGAATATAGGACGGCCCTGATTATAAGACGACCCCTCTTTTCAAGACTAATCTTCAGAAAAAGACTCTGATAACCAAAATTGACTTAGAGCACCACGATAAGCTTTTCTCTTACTGTTAGCATTTTTTCAGACGGTCTTTTTCAACCTGCCATCTTCGGACGTTACACTCCGTAACTCCATATTTCTTGGCTGCCTGACGGTTGTTTGACGCCTTTGCTGCATTGACCACCATGATCGTAAATTCAGCATCATAGCTCCGTCTCAGGTGTCCGATAACTTGCCCCACTTTTGATCCACTTTGCTCTGCACAATCACAGCGCCTCTCCGTTTTTCATCTCCTGTCACTTCTTCTCCGCTGTGATTGACAGATAACCCCCGCCACAGTGTCAGTGACGTCTTTACTATAAGCTGGCGCCCTCTGCCGTTGCAGTCATGTAGCGACCCCAGACAACTATCAGCATACGGTTAGACCCCGGTTATAAGACGACCCCACTTTTTGGTGTTTTATTCGGGTCAATACGGTACTTCTGGCGGACCCTGCCACCTCTCTATCTTCAAACAGTGTTCTGGGGACCTTATTTTCTGCAGAGAACAGTTTGTTTATTCAGTTCTGGAAAAAAAAAAATTCATGTAGTTTGTATTATGACATCTTACCACCATTTATAATTCACCGAAAACACTGTGAAGACGTTGAGTAATATGGAGCGACTGCATCCTATTTGTGCCCGTCAGCAGAAAAGTGAAACGACGTCAAGAAGAGATGTTGATCTACGCTGCAGTCATCACGGGGGGGAATTTTCCTGCTCACGCAATAAGATGTAGCGCGATCCAGCTACCAAGGCAACCCACGTCTGCTGCCGGGGGGTTCTCTGAAAGGACCTGGCAGGGTTAATTAATTAGACATGAAGTGACAGAAACAACATCTGAGACCACCGCAGAGTCCGGCTCCTCATTTCAACTGAGAGATAGACGGAGCCTCTGGAAGTTTTCGTCAGAGATGCTTCTTTCCCCTTGTTTATGTCAGGAAAACTATCAGGTTCATTTCCTCACTTTCCTCGTCAACTTTTTAATACGTGGAGGTTAATTTGCGTGCACTCCGAGGAGGGCAGTAATGAGGGGAAAAGCCATTAGCCGCGCTCGTGAGAAACGCCTCTCTTGCCTCCTTTTTTGCGATCCACATCTCAGAAAAATCAGAAGTAGATAATGTTCGGAGTACAAATGACAGTCCATATTTCCATGGCAGCAGCCCAGCAGAGCATTTTAGCACAATTTAATATTTGATAGGACCCCTTTCCTGTAATGGAAGCCTCATGTTTCAGATGCACCTGATGGGGGAAGAGCACAATAGACAGGATGCGGTCAGCAGACTGGATGTCAGCTTGCAGCAACAGAAAGAAACATACAAACTAACAACAAGGCAGCAACTTGACTCAACACACATTTGCAGAGTGCTGGCAAGTGAAAGTCAGCTCGAATAATTTGTTGTGGACAGAAAAACACTCCATCACTTCAAACCACTACTCGGCCGTCTTATCCTTAATTTGTTTGGCGCCGAGTTAATATTCTGAGCTTTTGAAATGACATTTACAAATCATTTCACAGCCCGCAGTTGTGTGTCACATTTTGTGCGCACGTGAAAAAAAAATTGGACTCACATAGCCGAGTGCGAACTGTGAAGTGTGAATTTGTTTCCGAAAAATCACAAATTCAATTTTGCGGACATGTTTTGCAGCTGTAGAAATATCACGTTCGTGTGTAAAGTTAACGAAGCTGCTGAAATGTTTTATGTGTGCGCAGTTAAAATTTATGCATGAAGACACCGAACAGTTTAGTTTCATAGTCTGAGAGACATTGTGCAAATATGCCATGTACCTATGTGACGTTAAAGTCACAAGCTGCAAGATGCTTTTCATGCCTGAGCCTGACATCATGCTGCCCACTGACCATCCAACCAGAGGAAGTGAAACCACCTGCTGACCAAATGACTCATCTCACTGTCATAACTGATCCATTTAGTCCAGTACCATTTTGAGAGTCTCGAACTGCAGGAAGCATGTCATTGATTTGAGACACACCTTCAAACGGGTAGCCCAGTTTTCCCTGCTGCGCCAAGTCAAACCAAGCAGATCCAGACTGGTAGATGTATTGTAAAGGTCTCATTATACATCTAACTCTTTGATTTAGCCTGTATCCATGTGCAAAAATTAACATGCAAGTTTCAAAACCTTTTTTTTACAAATGTGCAAACTGTGTACATACATGCAGAAATATTTCGAAGCAGCAAAAGTTAATTATACATTCACACAGTCCAAATTGCAAGGATTTTTTTTTTTTTTTTTTTTTTTGCAAAATCACACATTGTTATTATTTTTTTTTTCACTTCACACATAAAAAAAAAAAAGGTGGCATACGACTGTGGGCTGAAAAATCATTTGCTGAAATCACTTCACCAGCTCTAATGACCCTTATTTGTGTTCCATGGTTTTGAACCCCTTTGTTTACTCAAGTCAAAAGCTCCCCGTGGGCATTGTTCAGAATCCATTCGCCACATCCAGTGCATATTAAAACAGCCATCATTCAATGCTCGGTGAATTATCGTACGCAAATAAAAATGTAATTGGGCTTGTGCGCGGACGGAGAAGGAGGAATATGACAAACCCATTTAGGAAAACTGATGAAAAACAGACAGCTGCGGGCAAAACACAGCGTCGCAATGATCTAATTACTTTCTTCCGCACATCCTCCACAATTACAGTACAGCTGCCTCCCCAAATCACTGGGTATGTTAATAAGTAAAATATCTCATGCTAAAACTCTATTACATGGAAACAAACAGAGAAGTCACTGGTTGAGAGCAGGCTCGCTAATTGGAGCCCTGCATGACGTCCGTTTGTTAGAATTTGTCAGGTACTTAGCTGTGATACATGTCATGTTGCTGTTCCATGGTCCATCTGGGAAAGGTTATTAAAAAGTAGATGATTATTAAAGCTTACCTCAGCTCAGGTGAGGAAAATCTTGATTTTACAGCATATAATTACATTCTACTTGTGTTTAAGAACATGATTGTCCAGCACAGAGGCCTGACCTCAATCTCACGCAGCAACTTACGCTTAGGTGATTGCAACCTCGAGTGAGCCAAGCCTTATCATTCAGGATCAGCGGCCGACTTTACTTTCTAATATCTTGTGACGACTGGAGGCTATTCTGTCAGCATTTTGATATCCATGGTTGTTATGTTCAACAATCAGGTATGGGGAGGAGGGGGTTTGGTGTCCACATCCTTGTTAAAACACAAGCATATAGCAGCCATGCTAGCAGCCATGCTAGCAGCCCTGTGATGCAGTACTTCAGCATCACAGTGCTCTGAGCTTATTGCTAATGTCAACATGCTCACAAAGCAGTTACAATAAGAGGAAATATTTTATTATACCTGTTTTTTTTTTTCTGTCTTTATTCAAAAACATTTTAAGGTACAATACATTAGAACTGGACAGCTCTCAAATTCATGCGCCAAAAAAACAGGGGGCAGTATATCACCTGAGCAGCCGCTAACTGCTGCTAACGGTAGCATGTGTTAGCTGGTTAGCTTGGTTAACTGTGCAGCAGGCTGACAGGGCACCAGGGAAACACTGGCGTTGTCTAACAACCAACTACTACCTCTTGAGTTACAAGCTAGCCATGGGGCTAGCTGGTTAACATGCTAACTTTAATAGATATCTGTGTAACACAGTAAGTAGATGTCTTCAACATAACATTGTGCTGTTTTGTCTTCACATTCTGTTAATCATTTCAGTAAATCTTTTAATCTTTTAAAGTGAAATTCTTATCAAGTGCATCTTGAAATGTCAATGAGCAAATAGGGAACAATCAAAAACATCCTCCTGTCATTTAAAGCTTAGCGTTAAAAGACGTCTCATTTGCTTCATCTGGACTGCGTGGGTAAAATACTGTGCGCAAAACAGCCTCGCACTATCGTCAGAGTTCCATTCAAATGTCACTGAATGTCCACTGATGCGCATTTCCAACATCACCTTTTTCCCAAATGAGCTCTGCCCACTTATACCAATGATAAGAGCTCAGAGACGAAATACAAAAACAGTCACCTCTCATGTGAAATGGGCAGAAAGTGTTGAATAGAGAGCACCGTCACTGATATTTAAAAGCTGATTTGGAAAGTAGATTTCAAAGGCCTTCAAACATCATCATTAATGCCAGGATATAATGTGGCTTGCACAGCCCTTTGTAGCTGTCTTTTCAGCCTCACTGAGCATGGCTTTTCAGGGCGCGACAGATGATCGCTGGAGTCTATTTTTAGGACACATGCTTCGTGATGAAGAGCCACACATCTGGTCAAAGTATCAAACCAGCGAACAAACTCCAAAGTGTCCTCCTGCCGCTCGTAACGTGAGAGTGGAGGGTTTGACCACAATGCGAGGGGAGAAATAAAGGATAATGATGACACTCCTTTATTATCCACAAACACCTTGGCGCCTCGCTGGATCGGCCGTGATGCTCTCATGTACTTGAGTAAGAAAGGCGTGCTTAGCTTGCATGCATAATTGATCAAGTCGCCGGGCTAGATGAAAGACGGATATGCTGTTGTGCACAATGAGAAGCGGAAAAAAAAAAAAAAGTCTCCCATTGGCTCGGCCCTAATGTGAAAGGAAATGGACTGCCACTTATTGCAAGATGCACTGTTATGGATGTCTCATTGCTTGGGCGAGGAGGCTCTGGCTCTTGCCAAAATGATGGTCTAAAGGTTAAGCGGGGGGGGGTTTATAAATAGGACTGCATATCAAGCCATATGCGGAAGATTTAAGCACTTACTTGATTAAGAGGACCCACTAGGCGAGGCTCTCGCAATGCTGCTCAGTCTTGAATTGATCACTAGATTTCAAAGGAGACCAGAGCACAACCCTTGATTGGCCCCGATTGCAGTGACCCCTGCAGCAGGATGATGTAACCTGAAACACTTCCAAAACTGCGCAGGAACAGCCCAAGGAATGTGATGAAGGGCTCAAGACGTGGGACCGGCCTCCAAATTCCCCAGATCTCAATCTGATCGAATTGTCCAAATTATAGAGACACCACTTGGTATCCATCAGGAGTCAAAGGATCTGCCAGGAGTCCTGTCAGGAGGTCCCGTGTCCATGCCTCGATGGCTCAGGGCGGAGTACGATTCAGAGCTGAGCCTCCACAGATCAGTCGTGCGCAATCAAATTAGGATTTGGGGAATTTGGAGGCCGTGTCGACACCTTGAGCTATTTGTCAGGTTCCTGAGCAGTACTTGCAGCGTGGCAGGACTCTCTGTCATGCTGTGGGGCTCACTGTCATCTATTAGAGCTGTTGCAAACGGTATCCACATGAGTGGCAGGAACCCAACATTTCCCAGCAGAAGATTGTGCTGCAAGAAGATGGTCAAAGTTATTCATTTCACCAGTCCGTGGTTTCAACGTTGCAGCTGATGGGTGTATGTTGTTGAGTAGTGAGTTGATAAGGTGAAAGTCTGCACCAACGGAAAACACTGCTCATGGCACGCCTCGTCAGTAGTCTTGCCTTGAATTCCGTGACTTTGTGACATCCCACTACGTCAAAGAGTCACACGTGTGCATGATTTATTCCAAGAATTGATTTGAATTGATTAAGCCTGGCTATTTTGTTATTGTTAGCAGTGCTGGATCAGGCATGTGTGAGCTGACCAATCAGGTAACTGGGTGTTCAAGAGGGGGGGGCCTTAAAAAAACAGAGACAAGGGGAGAATATAGTGCTGCAACACTGGACTGTATGAGAAAACTGATGTGCTTTTAGCATCAAAGCATGCAAACATGCATGGGTAGTCACCCAAAACAGAGTTATAATAGCATAATATGTCCACTTGGAAATAAGAATTTGATGTCAGGGTTTATTGCAACATAGCTGTCAGTGATTTGTGAACATGCAGATGTGTCTGAATAAAGGCTGACAGAGAAGTGGTCTTTGTTTTGTTCCGGGAAACATTTCTGTCACTCACATCATGAATTCCCAGTACTTTTCATTAATGCCGGCGGATGACACAGGGCTCTATCTTTCCACCTGTGGCATTTTGATTTTGTGATATCTTGGTCATCTGAGAGGAGCACTGTTGTTTTGAGGTAAGAGTTCACCCAGCGGTGCAGACCCATTCATCTGTCTGTGCTTCGTCACAGTTTCATTTAGTATTTTTATTGAAGCTGCTTTATTGCTCCTCCATGTAATCTGTCATCTCGTGTGCCCACCAGCTCCGAGCAATCTGTCTGCGTAATGCTGCGAAATGGAGCGTGGCGGCAAGTTAGACAGACAGACAGCTGCTTGAATAAAACTCTCAATAGCATCAAAAGGTTCGACAGCTACAGTTTTTTCCCGTCCTTTATTTGCCTCCAGAGACGGTGGCGTGTCGCACTCGGCTGATGCCTATTCTCATATCATTCACTGGAAACAGTACAACCAGAACAATGTGTTTTCAAAAGATATTGTTTGTTTTTGTTTTGTTTTTTTCCCTGCTTTCCTCACTGCACTCACATTTGACTGATGACTTTCAGATTGTTTTTTAAAAATGCTAGAAAACAGATGCACTATGGCATTCTGCAAAAGAAGTGTTCCAGTGCTTTGCCTCATTTCCATCAGAAGGGGCCAAATCCACCCTGGAGCAGAAGATGAGCTGAAGGCCCCTACTGACCGCCCCGGTTCCTCCCACTCTGTGATGGTTGTGCATGTATCATTTTGCCTTTAAACATGCAACTACAATCGTTTCCGCCACTTGGGTACAAATGAAATGAGCTGTTCACACATTTTCTGTTCACACATATCCTCAATTTAAGTGAACACTGTGCGTTTCCAAAACAACATTCTGATGACTGACTGGAGGGCAGTAGATACGGCGTCCTCTGTGGATCTGCTGGTTCTAAATACATTCTGGTGAAGGTGAGATGTTGGATTCGGTGTACTTGAGAACCAGTTTCGAAGCACTTTGTCAGAACCAGGGTGAGTATGCTTTCACTCGAGGTACTTAAATCAAGTCATGGGGGTTTTGATTTCGTTTTGTGTGTGAGTGTGTGTGTGTGTGTGTGTGTGTGTGTGTGTGTGTGTGTGTGTGTGTGTGTGTGTGTGTGTGTGTGTGTGTGTTTGCATTTGTCAGCAATTTGAAAAACAACTTCATGTAATTAATTGTGGCTTTCAACAAGCCCCTTAGCACTTGCAGACCTTCCGATTCAGCCTAAGGTAGAGCTGTCTGTATGTAGCCTGTGAGGTAAAACCCAGGGCAAAATAGTTTACAAAAGCTGCAGCCTGTTCAGCTCATTACACTGAGTGCTTGGTACTAACTGAAGGCGAGTCAGATGAGTGTGCCAACACATTTGTCTCCTCTTATCTGGACTATGGTGGCTGGAAGGTCAGAGGACGCTGTTCCTGTAATGAAATAAACCTGAAACTACGTGACTAATGTGGCAGCTCATTTACAATTTGCATGAGAAAAAACCGTTAGTGCTCCTTTACGAGTATTCTTGGGATTGCTGTGTCAACTACTCTGAGGCAGTTTGTTTGATTTGATGACGCTTCCTTGTTCAGCACACACAAAGGTCTTCGCTGCTTCAGGACTTATCCTATAATGGAAAGTGACACATTCAGTACTTTGCATTTAGGAGGATGCTTGTATTCAAAGCTTTACCCAGTGCCATTAGTGAAGACAGCATTGCACTTCTCTCTCACGAGCTCTCATATGGCTCTCAGACTGGCACTCAAGCGAGCGGAGAGTCCTCAGTGGACGGACAGACTTTTCCCGATGCAAGTTTTCTCCAAACAGAGCATCCAAACAAGCAGAGGGAGACAATTATTTCTTCTGTGTCCAATAATTTGACACTCTCTTGTCTTCTTGCAGCGTGAAAGTAGAACTTAAGCATCAGACAAGAAGTGCTAGTAAGGTTGGAAACCATTAAAGATATGATGAATCACACGAGTTGTGACCTCGGGGCTATTGATTTTCAAAACATGATGCCGGTATTGAGTCTACAATTAAAGGTGGATGAAATGCTTTGGAAGACCCGAGGCCTTTAGTCTTTTTTATAATGTCCAAGTTCAGAGTCTCCAATCTATAAATGCCCCCGGTTCACGGACGATGTTGTCAGAAGTTTAAAACTCAAAAGCTTTTCATGTTTTTTTTTTCCCTCGGGGTATCAATACACCACATATTTCACGAGAGCCGGCGCTGAATGCTACAGATTCACCTCACATTTTGGTCTGTTGGCTGAGAAGTGTTTTGGTGCACTCCAAACATGACCCCATTTACTAAACGCTGGCGGGATTGTAACCTAAGCAAAAGGTGCGAATGCACTCAAGACGCATTGAGAATGGAGACACATCTGACCACCAAAACCACATCCGGAGGTGGTCAGGGAAATGTCTGACCATGTTCACAATGGAATCTAAAATGCACTTTTATCCAGCCCACACGGCAGAGCTATTTAAACAAGCAGTAACACAGTGTATAATCTTTTTTGACACACTGCTGAGAGAAAGGTTAAGGCCTGGAGTTAACATATCACAGGCGCATCTGATCTTGTTACTGTCCAGTCAGATATAAACCAAAGACTTTGCCCTTGAGATATGAGTTGGCAACACTTTTATAGTTCACTGACAGTTGCATTTCAGTGCATCGCAGTTCAATCAGGTCAGATTTCTGGACTTGCTCAATGCCACGGTCATATTTCAGTCTGTATCAGTGTTAATTTCATTGAGAGAACATGTTCAACATTGTTAATTGTAAAACAGTACAATTGTCAATAAATAAAAATACAAAAATGTGAATGACTTAAGAATGAAAAAAAAAAGCTTTACTGTTTCAATGCAACGTCTTACTCAATAACCCACAAGTATTTGCAAAAAAACTCATACTGTTTCTCCTCTCCGGGAGTGAATTTAGCTGCTTAAAATGTTTTTCTGATCCAGTCTGTTCTCACTCCCAACAGTTGCACCTCTCCTTGCTGGAAGCGCCCCTCTCGAAGTTGACAGTTGGATGGGGTGGTTAAATGGGTCATGTACTGGACATTCCCCCAGGAGACTGGGGTATGTGTCCGGTGTCAACATGAAATTGTTTTTGAGATATCTTGTGTAATTTAGCTGAATTATGTGTAAAGTGATGTGATTGAAAGTATTGGAAACCAAAACATGATCTTTTCCTCAATGTAATTGACAGTCATGAAGTCAAAACCTGTCATTACATGTATGACATTTGTCGGCAAGCTTTATTTTGAAAGTCTAAGCAGACTTTGCATCGCAGTAATGACTGCGGAGCCCGATGCTTTTGGACATGATGAGGGGAAAGTAGAGCGTCATTGTTTGAATGTGAGAAGCTGTTGACTAGCATCTTTTTTTGCCACATTTGTTTTTTTCAGCAGGCTATCGATACAGATTACCAGGATTAAATTGTAACCACTAATTAAATGCTTCCATAATCCATTTGACAACAAGAAAAAAAGTGGGGCCGCATGCTGATATTTATTATTAGAATGTAAGTCAACGTCGGGTGGTAATCAACAATCTTGCAAAGTGGTGCACAGGGAACAATCTACTGCTCAACGTCAGCGAAACCATATGAGGAGGCAAATACTTACACATGTCTGTCTACATCAGTAGGGCGGAGGTGAAGCAGGGGAACAGTATGAGAGATTCTTTTGAATAACCATCAGTGAGAACCACAGAAGAGGCTCAAAATCCTACAGAAACAGGCTAAATTCCAGGGCAAGGTCCTGGTCAGCTTTTACAGAGGCACAACAGAAAGCATCCTGACTGGAAACATCTCAAACTGGCATGGTTTGGTCAAGGCCCAAGACAGGAAGTCTCTACAGCAGGTGATTAAAACTGCCCAGAACATCATTGGTACCCATCTACAGAGCATCAGTGACAGTGGTTGCCATCTGACAAGAGATACAGAAGTAACCACTGCCACACCACCAGACTATGGAGCAGCTTCTTTCTCCAGGCCATGAGACTCCACTATTCTATGTTTACTGACAAGACTGTGAAGTGGATGTTCACCATTTGCATAAATGACACTGCTAAATGTCATCTTGGGTCAATTTTCTAATCTAAAATTACATCAAAACCATGTAACCAGTTTATTGCTGAATACAAAAGTTCACAATTGCTAAAGGCTCATTATATAGGCTATAGCTTTTTCTGTGAATATTGTGCACCCTATATCATATATATATATATATATATATATATATATATATATATATATATATATATATATATATATATATATATATATATATATATACACACACATAAATATGAACATTAGTGGTCATTTCAAAGTAGAAACCAGACTGACTGAAAGAAGACAACACACTCCGGCTCTCAGTGTAAATGATCTCTCCTCTCCTCGCTGTAGTAAATCTCACTAACTGTATTGATCTTCCTCCCATCTGGAAAATAAGTGGCGGAGGTGAGGGAGCCTCCACCGTGTTGTTTTGCTCTCGCATCCGTCTGTGTCATGCATTGGCTGCCTACAGCTGCAGCAATAATACGAATGTGATAGACCACTCCTGGCCATGTTGGCCCCATCCTTCAATGCATAGACTTTATTATGATCATAGTCCATCGAGGGCGAGGCTGAGATCAGGCCTGCCATCCGTGGAAGTGTATTGATGACTTAAGATTGGAGAGGGTCCAAAATAAATTCTCTACTCGGACTGCAGTTCAAGATCTGAGAGCGCCTACGCACAGAATTGACAGAATCAGTTTGAGTGTGCAGTCCCGATCATGTACCCACTGGTTTTTAAGTTTCTGAAATTTGAATATATTGCTCCTCTGTTAGGAGGGATTGTTGACCCTGTGCCTGTTTAGGATTACATTTAATCTACATATTTTATGCCTTATCAGTAGCCTAGTTCTAGCCTAGAACTAGAAGCAAAATTATGGCAATCTGATGAATATCCATTGTTGCCTATCAGTCTGATCACAGTAAACACAAATGCCACCATGCTCATTAGATTCATGAAGGCAGAATTCAGCTCAGAAGTGACAATGAGCCTCATTCATAAATGCAGAGTGCAGTAATATTGACTCACAAACCTCCACTGTCAAACCCTTGTGCACTCGACGGTTTCACAGGGTCGCAGCTTTTAGCTCTCGTGGATTCAGCAGAAAACACTTGAGTGTCACACAATTGGATTTGGCCCAACCGCTCTCACATTTTTTTTTTTTTTTTTCCACGCCGAGGATATTCAGACAGCTGAAGTGAGTGGGAGCAGCTTTGATCATAATGAGAATCCCTGTCGCCGGCTCAAATGCAGTTACGCGATTCCTTTTACAAGAACGTGCCTGCGTGATCTCAAGGGTTGACCTGCTGTGGCACTCAAACATGTTCCACGCTCGCTCAAATCTTTTGTCGTCAGCGTACTTCCTGCGCACCGATATCCATGTCACCACTCCTCAAGAGCACTTAATGGAGGTGGGAGGAAATAAGCGCCCATTTTCTTCTCAGCCTAGACCTATAATTTCATGACCGTTGGTTCTATCAAAACTGTCCTGCTGTCCACTGCCCCCAGAACCTTTGACTCTGGCTGTCTGGATGAAGAAAGCCCAACGTGAAGGTTGACAAAAGAGACGCCAGTCTTTAAGCACAACAGGCATCCAATGCTGCCCGTTGATGGTGATTTTGTCTAATTACGGCTTTGCTAATTATTCCCGTCAAACCGCAGCACACACGCGCACCCTCCCCCATCATCCGTTTTAAGCTGACGAGCATAACCATCGATTCTGAATCCCGTCTCAGTATGCCAGTGTGGATGTCATCCTGTCTGCGTGTGCTGCCCAAACCGGTTTCAGCCACCGGGAGCTAAATATGTTACAGGAGGTAAGAAGCTGTCTTGAAATGAGCCGAACACAAAACTCACATCAAAGTCTGGCTGCAAATGGCGTTTGCCTCCCGTGAACCCGCGATTCGCTTTCATGCTTGAATCAACGGCTTTCGAGAGAGAGAGAGAGAGAGAGAGAGAGGCCGCTCCAGTGCGAGTGTCTGTTGCGCGACCTGCTGTCAGCCCACCTTGAATCAAGGTGAATCCACCTTCCCTGTGGGTATGTCACTAAAACTAACCACATATCAATAATTCTGCTCGGTTTACAGACTCCCATCAGGCCGCAGCTGTCACACTTGAGCTGAAACGGCGTGACGCCTCGTGGTGCTGTTTTTGTCCTTGTCTGTGTTGAGATGGAGGTCTATCCTCTCGGTGTACCTGCAGCGGTTTGATCAAATGCCTCAAAGGAAAAAGAAAACGCTTTATTTCTGTTGAGGAATTAATCGAAAATCTATCTCTGGAACACTCACCCCCTGCAGCTTTGTAAGTTGATCTGAAAAGTCAGTAGACTGTTACAGTGGTACAACAACAACAACAAAAAACAATAAAAGCATCAATAGAAACTCATGAATCCACTCACTGTCTATTTCTCTACTGTCCATTTTTCCCCACAGCAGAGTTGTTTATCCACAACGATATAATTGAACACACGGATGAATAACCAAAGTTTGTGCAACATGTATTACTGCTACATTCAGTTCACAGAGCTCAGCATTCGATTTTGCGAAATACAGATACCCAGCATTCTTTGGAAAACCCAGAGATTAGTTAATCGGTAATTAGCTTTAAACTTCTTAAAGCTAGGCAAATACAGAACACACACACGTACATTTATATACATTTATACATAAAAAAAAACATAGCACATGTTTTAAATGTATGTCAGGGTGAATGTAAGCAGCAGCAACAAGATGGCGATACATGGTCGGCATCTTCAGGTTTGGAGTTCGACACCTGGGAAACACTGTGGACCATCACCTGTGACTGTGTTTGAGTCCACTGCTTCATCACCCCGGTGAAGTGAAGACGGTGGATGCAACAGCTTGATCTGAGATGTTGTGGTGGAGATGGGTCCCTGTAAAGATCCAGACACAACAGTCTCTGATTGGGCCAATTTGTTTGATTTTCCTGCGATCGGACATTAGCGGGGGACAGCGTCAAACCTGGGTGGAATAACACGGCAGTTAGTCCATAGTTAGTCAAAGATCAGCCTGTGCTCATTTTTACAGAAAAAAAATCAAATCTGACTCCGATCTGATGGTAATGCACGAGAGGCACAAACTGGGTCAGAAGGATGAAAAGACGAGAGGCTGAAGAAGCGGTTTGAGGTGTGTTTTGATGTGCATTGACGCTGTGAATGCACATCAAAACTGAAAAGCAGCCACTTTCCTTCACGAAAGCTGTGAGCTCTTCAGAACCACCTGTCAAGGCCTACAAGCGACGAGTGACGGATACTTAAAATACCGAAACATAACCTGAGCACCTAAGACGCCTGAATGGATGCCGAGCGGGACCTGTATGGAAGAAATGGTTCGTTAAAGTGCCTGCAGTGTGGCAGTGTGTTTCATGACACCATTACTGCATTGCTGATGCACAGATACTTGATTTACTGTTGTTCCACTCACGCTTCTGTCCGATGCTGATACGAATCTTTCTCAGACGTCCGACTCGAGCTCCTTCAGGCGAGCGTCGTTTTCTCCGAGATGCACACATAAAAAAACATCACAAACACACTCTCTGAAGGAGGACAGCCATCGTCCAGCACGCCATGCCTGGATGATGCATTAGCACTTCAGAGGTTGTAGATGGTGTTTGGAAGGCTGTGGGGGTTGAAGAGCAGTCCATTGGCTTCATCCATTAGCCTAATGCGTTCTTTTCCACTCAATAGCCGATCCCTCCAAAGCCCCGGTGACTACTTTGTCGCGTGCTTTTCTCCTTTCACCTCTCTATTGTGTTCGGCGCGATGAGACAGAAAAGACAGCACTGTATTAGTGAGTTATGCCTCCTCTAACAGCAAATAATGGGTCATATTCCCTCGTATCACTACCTTTTTTCGAGGCCCCGAAGATGCTCGGCAACAAGACGATGAAAGGCAGACTATAGCGTAAGATGCTAAATCTGGCTGTCACTGAGCATTGTCGTCATTATATATTTTTCAGGTTCAACTTTATGCCTTTAATCTCCTACTTGCACCAAAAAAAAAAAAAAAAAAAAACCTTTCCACACTGACTGGTTTGATCTTTTCTCCAGACATGGTGCCAGGTTCAGTGAGGGTCACTGCACGTTTGATCAGACAGACCTTTTTTTTTTTTTTTTGTAATGATGAAAGTGAAAGAAAAGTTTTGGATGAAATCCCAACGTAAGTTAACAGTTGCAAAAAAGAGTGTGATGCAGTCTGTGATCAGTGAGCGAAATCTATAGGAACTTGAATCGATTTCAAATAACAGTATATTCCCATTTTAAGTATATCACAAATATACTAAAAAGAACTACTATCTGTAAATACGCGACTCAAAATGAGCTGGGGATATTGGGCTATTTTACTGTTTTCACTTGATTGTTTATTCTGTGGTGTATCTGAATGAAAGAATTTTGTTTTGTGACTATTTTCAGTCCCCCAAAATATTGCAACACCTTTCATTTGACTGTTATCGCATATCCATGCACCCATATTCCAATATCCCTAACTAATTTTGAGTAGTTTACACATGAAAATATCAGACTCCAAATATTTTTTCAATAATACTCTGGACGCATTTGAAAATAATGGTACTATAGTCCACTTTCTAGAAAAGTATTACAGGAAAATATACTTGGATTTTAGAACATAAAAGTATACTAAGTACACAAATACACTACGATCCAGTTACAACTGAAAAATACTTTGTTCAAAATGCGTTATTCCCAAATAGTAATAAAACCAAATAAAACTTGAAGTTCACTGATGATACTTGAAGTGTGCTGATGATTAGTCTGGCTACCAGTATACTTCAGTATGCTAGGATTTTAATATACATACAAAGTAGATTTTTTTCATGAGGGCGTTTTGTTTATTATTCTGATCAGGTGCCTCCATATTCAGGTCTGAACTAAACAGATAAATAGAAAAAAATAAAATTAAAAAAAACAATCATAACTTCAAATCTGTTGATTATTCCTTGTACAGCTTAGTTTTCAGTGGGAAATGCAGTATCTATGTGTCCGACTGAAAACAAACAGCCCTGATTCTGCATCCTGCATCCAGCGGATGTGTCACTGTTTGCTGGCTTCTGCCGCAGCAGCATATGCTGCACAGCTGTCAGTGCTGCCGCGAGGTCCAGAGCTCACTGCTCCAGGTTTTTGCAAACATGTGATGATTAGCCATGCGAGGGGACAGGCATCATCTCACTTTTAATGATATGAGTGAGCATATCCCGCTTGCCCTGGGAATGCTGGTGAAATTACATTTTTACCGGAAAACCTGCAATCAGGCGTGCATAAATATGTAATGTCACGCCAGATAACGCGCCCTGAAAAGAGATTTCCAAATTCTAAATTGGCTGTCCCTGGGTCAGATTCCCCTTGAAATCATAACATTACTAGGGAGTGTTTAATTAATCAACCGAACAACCAATCCTGTTAGTCGTAGGCTTCATACAAGTTCACCTAAGAGTATGAATGGGACGAAGACAAACCCTACTCTGCTTCACCAGCTTTATACAACAGTGATTAATCACACAAACAACAGTTAGATACAACAGATAGAGGCCAGTGTCATGACAGGGAATACACTACCGAGGAGGTTCTCTTGCCAAGATTGGCTCCTGGCACCCGGGGCAGTCAGACCACAGACAGTGAGCTTTGGCACTGAAAATAAAGTCAGCTGACAAAGACAAACACTGGCACTAAAACATTCTGCATTTGAAAATGTTGTTTTGGCACTGAAAAATAAAAAAAGACCTTAAAAAGAAGAAAGGAAGAATTTTGAAAATGTTGTTTTTCAATTACAATCTTCTGGGTTTTTTTTTTCTGTAACAGGGTTTTTGACACTGTCAGTTTTTTTTCTCAGTGTCCCTGATTCACCGTTTTATTTAGATTTTTTTATTTTTTTATTTCCCTCAAATATATTTGTTTCGGTCCCAATGCAACATTTTCAAATGCAACCGTCTCAATGCCAATGATCATTTTGTTCAGGTTTTGGGTTTCAGTGTCAAATTTTATTTTCAATGCCATACTTCCAGGTCACTGGCAGCAAATGAGTCAACAAATACCTGCAGGAGCGCTGACCTCGAGGCACAGTTAACCATGTGAACATTTAGCAACAGTTAGCACTTAGGCTACTTTAGTAATAAAACAACTGGTATCAGGTTACTCCATAAATCAAGTACTGTAACAAAAGGGCTTTTCTTTGCTACTGTTGGGCATATCGCTGACATACAGTGAAAGACATACTGTATGATAATAAAACTTAATGGGAACTGTAATATTGACTTGATGATTGACACAAAGGTTTGCATGGACATATGAATCTTTAGGCCATGATGTTGCATGCCATGGTTTTCAAACACAAAAATGTATGTCCCTCCTCCGGATGATGAGTTATAGTAACAGTGGTGATCATGTGACTTTTCCTTCAGCACCATCCTCGGATCCAAATTGTTCAACATTTCAACTTATTACATGCCTGTAAATCTCATGAAAAAGTTAGCAGAGTCGCGGGCTAAGCTCTGATGGTCAACATGAACATAAACATAAGATCTGCTTAACATCAGAATGTTATGCCGCTGGCATGGCCTCGCTAACCACAGCACAAAGACACACACCAGCTCACCCACACATAATGGGAGGGTGCTGTCAGGAAGCACTACAGAGTGTGTCTGAAAAAAAAAGCTTCAGTTCAGTTCAGTTCATTACAGTCCCATTACAACCCGAGTCCTCCAGGTGGACAAGAAATGGGCTCTAGTAGGGATTTAATTATCAGAAAAAATCAGTTCGTAAGATTGAGACTGTTTCAGCGAGCCAACTCTGGAGGCGCCGATGTGAGGAAGATTTGTTTTTTTTCTCTTGGCTCCGCTCCAAAGATCGTCGTGCAGCCGTAAGCTGATGTACAGTAGTATCAGGACAACCCTGCTACGTTAACTGGAACAGTATGTCTATTTAGCATTTTTCGTCTTCAGCAATCCCCCAAGTGCTCTCTGGATGCACCAGCTTTTCATGTATAAATCAATTATATGATTTTTATTTGGTGACGCTGAACTGAAGTTTAGAAGAGATATTGCCGGGACCCAGGCAGTGGAGAGCCATCTGAGGTGTGCTTTAATGTGTGTGTGTGTGTGTGTGTGTGTGTGTGAGTTTGGGCCGAAGGAAGCTTGGGATCTCAGTAGCCACGCTGAAGAAAAAAGTGTTCCACCAGAGAAGCAGAAGGGACAGCTAATTTGTCGGATTACCTGGCAGCTGGGGGGGAAAGGTAACATGGCAAATAACCCGCGAGTTTTGCCAGGTAATTGCTTTCATTTGCAATTCATTTTTTTAGCGAGGTGCGTGACGAGCGCGGGGCTGTGCATCTCACAGGTGTCGCCGGCTGCCCGCCAGCGTGACAGACAGGCAGGCAGACAGACAGACAGGTGGACAGTCAAAGCAGGCAAATTCAGCAGCGTGGATTACAAAAACAAAAATCAGTTTAACGAAAACACAGTCAGAAAGTTGTTTTTTTTTTTGGGTTCTGGCAGAAGCCCATTTTCTCATTTCCTGTTTCTTTAATTGAAAGGTAACAGTGTGACGGACAGCTCCCTTCTACAGCAGGATATCAAATCTGGTTGGACATTGGTTTGAAATGAACTGTTCTGTTTTTTCTTCATCTTTTAATATTGCTATTTTTTCAGTAAAACAACACGTTAAAAACTTCTTATTGTCTTAATCTTCCAGCATGATGGACAGCTACACCAGCAACTGAGCTGACTGTGAATTAGCTCCCATTGTTTGGCCAAAGCACATTATTTCCATCAGTTTCCAGCAGTTTGGGTAAAATATGCAATTGTAGGAGCATTCTGGATTTATGTGGCTAAAAAAAAACAACAGGCAGGTCCTCATGAATGTTTTTGAATGCTGTCATCACGTATCATTTGGTTAACAGTGTCGCTTTTAATGCAAAGATGAAATGGTCTTAAATGTCTTGACATTAACCGAGAAGTCTTTGTTTTGGCAGGTTTTAGCGATCTAGTGGTGTTACCAAATTAAAAACATGTAGGTGAGCTGCAAAATCCTTGATTTAAGTCCGTGGCTTCCTTTTGTCTCTCTTTTGCTGTTCTAGCAACACATAGAGAACACTTTATGTAACTTCACTGTGTTCGTAAGTCAAAGCAACTCACCGCTGACTTGATCCAACCAATCAACCCTGAACCCTTTTCACTATTGGTACCACTTCTCCTGACGTCCTTTCTTTTTAGCTCTAATTACTACTGCAGCGGTTAAAGGCTGTCGCTGAACAACAACAATAAGTACGGATCATAATAAGCTGCTTTCATTTTTGAGCTTTAGTGTTTTTTTCCCCGATGAGGTCAGGCTCAACAAAGCACCTGATCCTGCATTTAGACAAACAGAGCTCAATATAAGACAACAGAAATACACACTGATGAAAACATAATTATGAATATTTGATCAACTTCTGCCAATAGATCCCTCTGCCCCTAAAATCCTACACACAGGACCACTCATCAGCATGAGGGGGAAAAATGGTGTGTTTCATTAAGAGTTTGGTAGTCACGACTACAAATCTGATTGCATTGTCTTTGTCTTCACATTAACATTCACATATCCAGACCCTAAGCCAGAGCCTGCTGCACGCCTCCATCCCACGCGTGACTGTTTCATCGGTAGGAAGTCAGCCAGTCCCAGTGAGGGGCGTTCGGTCTGATCATCCCACTCAGTGGTCTGGTAAAAGAAAGGGTGCTTACCAGGATAAGGAGGGCTGTAATGTAGTCCATTCATACAGTCACTATCACAGGATTACAATCAGTGAACACCTTATCAATTGGACTCCGGCTCGATAATCCAATCTGAGCCCTTTCAAGCAGCCAGGGGTATCATCCAACATGTAGAGCGTCGTCACAGATGTAGCCTACAGGACGTTGTCTTGCGTGTGTGAAAGCGACCATGCTAACAAAAGGCAAATCGGATATCAGTGCATTTTGGCGTAACACCGTATATTCCTGCTTAACATCAGCATGTTGGCATTGTTGTTGTGAGCACACTGATGCGGACTCTCAAACTGTGTCTGAAATCACTAGTGTACAAATAACGTGAAATTGCGTACGGTGCATTTTACCCAACATTAACTTCAGTGGAAAGCAGATCCATATTAATGTGACCTCGGCTGTCGCAGTAACAACAACAAACATGTAACAGCTCGGCCATGTTTAGGTGTAAAAAGCGCAAAACTCGTTAGGTTTAGGAAACTATTAGCTCATGTATGTCATGCAAGTTTAGTATGTCCGTTAACTTACAAATGTAAATGAAAACAATTAAATGTGGACTTCTGGTTTCACCAGGGCAGTGGCGGTTCTGGGGGGGGCCAACGGGGGCCAGTGCCCCCCGTAACTCTGATTCCAGACCCCCCTGTGGCCCCCCCACCACAGAGTCTGCATCAATGATACAATGACAGATTTCTTGCAATGATTTTGGATTGAAGGGAAAGGTGGAAATTAAGTGTCTCAGCAGTTTACAACCCAATTAAAATTGTTGAAATTATAAACATTGTTTTAAGTCCCATTTATTTCATGCCTGAATGAGGAATTTGGCTTTTCTTTAACAGATTGTATGTGCCCCTCTAACAAAAAAGCTGGCCCCAACCTCGCCCCCCTATTAAAACTGGTCTAGAACCACCACTGCACCGGGGACACGAAAGTGGGATGTGTAAGCGCTAACTTTAGATTTCTGAGATTAGTGATATGTACTGTAAGTTGTGTTCTGAGAAATAAAAGCAGACAAGGAAAGTAAAGGAACGGAAAGAAAGGAACAAACAAAAAAAAGATGACCAAGTTAGAAAAAGAACGATCCAGATGTATGTTGTACCGTATGTGCAGCAAGGTGCCTCACAGTAGACATATGAGCACATTCCTCACCCTGAAAAGATTTCAGTGCAGGCTCCCAGATCTTATCCGACACATCGCCTCCGTCTCCATCACCAAATCTCAACCTCTCCAGACGTATTGTGCTCGACGTGCTCTGTCAGCCACACATCATATGCAAGAACAGCCTCCATTTACCCTGGTATGTGTACGGTTAACTGCATAACCAAATACAATGGTTACAGACTTACATCATTCAAATGATCTGCTCGTCATCAAGCTCTGCTGGAGTCCGATAACGACCCATTCATCTGAATTAGGAGTGTTGGGGCAGATGCAGGACGGAGGATCCCAAGGACCAGGGCTGCAGAACACTGATGCCAGATGCTGTCTGCTGTTCCCAGATCTGTTCTGTCTTCTTCCAGAGCGCATGTTTTGAGGTGGTAAAGCACAGGTGCTACTGATAACATTAACTATGTCGCTCTCTTCGAGATCAAGTGTATCAGTGAGTCATTACAGTGTGACGGTGAGTCAGCCGGCACATTACCAGGACACTTCAAACTCAGCTGTCGTTAAAGTTGTGTTGGTTTTTTTAGGGTTTTTTTTCCCCTGCTGTCACATGTCAAACCGTCCTCAGAGAAGAATCTCACAAACTGCCATTCCCTCCCTGTCACTCTCAGTGCTAGACATCCGTCTACCTAATACCACCTGTCACTATTAGCAGATCTCCACACCTGCCTCCAATTCCCGAAAAAAAAGACAGTATGTGCCCCGCAGCCACAGTATAGCTCCTTGTTATGTTGTCTGTTCGAGCTGTATTCCAGCCCTCGTGTCATGTCATCCTCCATCCATCCCTCTGTTTCGTGACCCTTGCCTGCCCTTTTTTTGCTTTTTGTCTGCTTGTCACTGCCCTTTTGAACTGGGTTGCCTGCTCCGCGTGTGCCCATGTGCAGACTTCTGCTTTGTTTTCTGACAAAGTGACCCCTTTGTTTTTAACCTCACCGCCTGTGATTCGTGCTTCTGAGTCCTCGCTCTGTGTTATCTCCGCGCGGTAATCCAGGGGGGAAGGCTGGGAAATAAACTGTGGCGGTGGTCTGCGGACTGAAACAGCCGCGACATGACACCGACTTGCTTTTTAAACTTAACTGTGGATGCCAGCTATTTGTTTTCTGAAATGCACTGACTTACATTTTGAACTATCAGATAATTCTACACGTACTGTGACACAGGACACTGGGGAGAAAATGCATCGACTGGATTTTCCATTATTGTGATAAGAGTCTGAGAGATCAGCGCTGATTGTCTTAATGCGCAGAAGTACTGATAATGTATCTCCATAAACAGCCAGCTTTCTAATTTCCTGTAATCCCAGCTGGAGCATAACCAAATTCAGAAAACCTCTCTACGCCCCGAAGCAAACAAGCGAGAAGGCAGGCAGCTCAATACTTCAATCTCAAGTGTGAGGAGTCAGGGATGTCCTCGGAGCGTTCTGAATCATCCGAGTCATACTGGATTCTCTTTAAAGGTGAGATCGCTTTGATGTGAGCCGAGGAACACTGTCCGACCAGCATGTGTGCGTGTGTTTGCTGTGGCTCAAGGATACTGCAACGGGAGACACCTGGGGCTATTTGAAAGCACATTCCTCACAAGCAAGTCGAGTTCGAAATTGACTTGGTTGTGGACCACGGCAGCGTTGAATCTACCAGGTTAATTTATTTATATAAAAACCTAGCACCACCGCTAATGAGCTAAATGTCAATGAGGAGAAAATGGAAAATTAACAAAGCGGAAATGCAAACGATGACAAAAAAAAAAAGGTGTGTTATGAATAAAAAGTAGCCCCCCAACATTGCACTGAAAATCATGAAAGTCAGATTTACTGGATGTTGAGTACTGACTGTCACCCGGGAGACTTCCTTAACGTTGGACAACAGTGTGTTATTCTAACTTAGTAGGTGACTTATGTAGTGAAAATAATGTGCGTAAGTTAGGTATCTAAGTTAGAGAGCAAAAGTAAGATTCATTAATTTAATTAAACCCAAAGCATAATCTTTTCTTAAACTTAAAAGTAAGAAAATATCTCAGCACATACAATCATCTATCAAGTTTGACCAATAAACCCGACCAAGTAGCCTGAGAGCCAAAAAGTTTTTAGAGCCTAAACATAACCAAGTTATAGTCATATATTGTATGTTTGGGGAGGATGTGTTATTTATGACTCATGACTCTAATCTAATAAATCTAATTCGAACCCGATACCACAAACCCATTCAATGCATCATGCTGTTATATTAGGCAGCGAGACTCAAGCTTCAGCAACCTGACCTTTGACTTTCTTCTCTTCAGGAGGATCAATATAAAATCACTGGGTCACGGTAATGCCAGCATCTGATCTATCTCTTGTGTCTTCCACTTCAGAGTCTGAATGGTGAGGTAAAAAAAAATTCAGGAGCTCTCTGCGGGATCTCATTGGCTCCGTGACCTTTAAAAAGTAGGACAGAGACGCACAGCAAGCTGAGGTTTCCCACAAGCACAGGAACCTTTAACAGCTCTCAAAAGAGGCGATGAAATCCTTTCATATTTACTCCAAAATGTTGGATGAGATCACTATCTTGTCACAGCCAATACCTCTCTTTCACACTTCAGACGCCTACGAGCAATTTCTGCTCCAGTGAAACACAACCACTCGCCACTTTCTCAAACCCTCAGTCTATTGTGTGTCTGTTTTAGTCTCTTCCTGTTCAAAATGATATCAGCCCCCTGGGAAAATCAATTTATAGCCGGGCACTGTCGAGCACAATGCATGATAACAATGGACATAACCCTGGCAGAGATATAAAAATAGACTAGACGTGGAGAGACCAGAGAATTGACCGCAGAGGTGAGAATATGTCACATTACATGCACAGGATGCTGAATTTAACTCCGGCAGTAGGAGCTTTCTTGCTTTCATCTTTCCCCTGGGTGCTTGGATGTCAGAGGTTTTCACCACTCTCCCTTATTGTTCATTTTTGAAGCAGCAGTCAGTGGTCTTGTCTGTGTTGGTGCCATATGGGGCAAAAGAGCACGGGTATTACCATCTGGGTTTGCCATCTGTAACATCAGATTGCCACTGCATTAGCACCCCAACTCCTGTCTTGGCCTCCGCCTACTTCTGAGGAGGAAAAACGGCTCATTAGCTGCTAAAGGCTGTGCTGTTTGCACCAGCTAGCTGCTAACGTTGTCTGTCAGCTGTTTTTGCTGCATTCAGCTTTCCCACTGAAAGCGACGGCCTGTTATGGATTAATATGGTGTGTAACTGGAGCCGTCGGAGTGGAACAGAACAGCTCACTTGTTGGCTGGAAAACCAAAACAACAGGCTTAAAGGCGCTAAAAGACCGCAACTGTGGACCTAGCTTGCATCAGGCATTGTGACATGATCCACTGGCAAAAGTACAATATCGATTAGTACAGTTTGTCACGTTTTTTCTCCCACATTCTTTTTCATCCATTTCATCGACCAGCCTTTTCACTTCAATCTTTGTCAACGTTAGACCTTGGAATTGCGTGCAGTAGATACAACAAAGAGGCAATGTGACAGTTGCCTCTCCCCCTAAGAACTGTTTTTGCTCCCAGCTTAGAAGATGGTTTAAAGATGTTGCCTTTGGACCGCTAAAAGCAACACTCAACGCCCTGGCCTGCTGTCAGACTGTGCAACCAGCACTGCTCCATATAGACCTCACCCTGTGCTCTGCACTGTGCAATAAGTCTGTACAAACTCATTTCAACACCCATATTTATTATCTATATTTAAAATCTGTATATAAAAATGTGTTGCTCAATTTTGCACTATATCATGTAAATATGAACATACGTCGATTCTATTTTTCTTTCCTTTTTAATTATTTTGTCTATTTTGCTATTGCTCTGTTCTTGAAATATTCTGCTGTTGCGACAAACAAATTTCCCCGTCTGCGGGACACTAAAGTATCTCTGAGTCTGATTCAAAGCTCACTAGCTAACTAACGTATGAATATAAGATCAGGATAGGTCAGGACAGGACTTTGGATAGGTCTATCCTTCCCATTAAGTTCTGAGGAACACAGAAATACACATAATGGGCATCAAAAATAGCACATGGAGCCATTGCAGTGGGCGATATTAAGATGATCCTCACTGACCTTGACTTCGGATAATGTCTTTCCAAAGTGAGGCCCAAAAAACACATTTACTCCCACAAGGTTGTTTTCAGTTCCAATGTTGAACTTTATCAAATCTTCTTCAAAACACCAAAACCACCTTCGGAACTTTGATTGCACCGTTGTCAAATTTTCCAGCGTTGTTCCAGCGTGTAATTACCTGTGTCTCAAAAAACACTGTTAACTCGGAGCATTCAGGCAAAACATTGTCAGCCTCAGTGGGTATACACAGACAGCGTTTTGGAATGAAAACTCCCCCTTGGCTTTGGTACAGCTCGCCGAAGCAGATCACACCTACAGAAAGTTGCCACAGGGCCGAAGCCAACAGAGGGCGAAACCAGGTGTCTGCCAGATCTGATGTGCGTCTTCCAGTTGTGTCTGTGTGTGGTCGCTGTGACACAGCTGATTGGTCGGGTCAGCCTGCTTCTACAAAAAAAAAAACTTTCATTTTTTTTTAATCAGATTTGACCAGTGATTCTATACATACACATTTTATGTCTAGGTGACAGCAGGAAGTGGAGTTATGAATCTCTCCCTGTTCATTTAGAAAGGAGGCCTGGTCTTGTTAGCCAGAAATAATGTGGCGTTCCAAGATGGCTGCCAAGTGGCAAGAGTAAGCACTTTGGTAGAACTTAATTGGAAAACGTATAATTAAAAAGCATTATAAATCACAAATATCTTTCGGAGTTTGAGCCAACATCAAAGTAATGTTGAAATGTGAAAATTAAAAGTATTCATCTGTGTGTGTGTGTGTGTGTGTGTGTGTGTGTGTGTGTGTGTGCTCTCATTCCTCTGTACTGTTTTTTTTTGTTTTTTCATTCTTCACTTCTTCAGAGGACTGTTTGAGGGACTGTTTGAAGACTTGGTTTTATTGGCTTTGATTTAAAGGTGCAGTGCGCAAAAAATGTTGGTATAAAACATTCAAATATTTTCTAAAATTATTAAAAGAATGTAGAGAAATGACATTTCTAGTGTTATGTCAAATACGTCAGTGTATAGAGTTGCAGAGATATCTCCTGAAGTCCTGCTAAGTAGCTAGCCCTAGGTCAGATAACCTCTAACTGGGCTAACGAGCTAACAGTAGCAACAGTCACAGATGGATAAAACAGAAGCGGGAGCTGGCAGTCACTCAGGCGATATGCTGCCCTTATTTGTTGGGAGTATGAATTCAACAGCTTGCCAATTCTTACATGTTGCCCCTTTAAGTCAAGGTTGGGTTGAGCGCAAAATTCAAGATTGGTTTTAATGTTAGGGGAAGAATGAGGTTTAAGTTGAAGCTAAGGTTGCGGTAAGGCCTGGGGTCGGGCCGGTAGCAGATACGGCTGAGAGAGAACAATGTATACGTATACACAAAAGTCTCAAGTAAGAAAGAAAAATGGGTGTATATTATGTGTCTTTTACGGCCTCTAACCTGCTGAACTATGCACTTCAAGCCACCGACCCTTTTAGAAGCACTCAGTCTTTTACATTGAACGTGTTTCTTTTCTGAGCGTGCTGAGCCCTCTGGCAGGTCTGCTGACGTGGTGAGCTTTAATAGGACAGTGTACGTTATATTACATTGTATATATTGATATTTCAAGTGAATAATAAACATGAGACCAACCACATATTTGGTATAAATGTATTATATAGTAATCCTCCTCTTATCACCATGAGCTTATATCTCAAAACAGACTTGTCTCTTTAAAGAGAGTTTTATCGCGGCCACGCTACATCGCATTACACTCAGGCAGAGGGCGAAATGATGCGGAAATGTTCCCGGGAAGGAGCTGATGTCGGGGAACGGCAAACTTTCCCTTTCCTAATTTCAGTTTTTCAAAGACAAGATGAGCACAGCAAACATAACATTTAAAGTAAGCCTGCATGCCCAATCGTGCGCAGCTGAAAAACATTCCCCCACACAGCAAAGCTTTTAAAGTGATGCACTGTACAGGATTTACCTTCTGTATTCTCTCTCAGACTGGGCTCGCTCTCTGAAAACGTCTTTCAGCGGCCGCTCTTATCTCCGTTGGGCGAAGTCTTTAATGGAAACAGAAAGAGAATAAAAGGTCTGAGTCACGCAGGTAAACACGGCTTGAAAGACAAATTAAGCGACAGAGTACTGATTATGTTCAGTCTGAACTTGAATTGCCCGGTGATGGAGATTTGTACTGAAGACAGGCTTTGCTTTAAAAGCAGTGAAAGAGCAAATTCAGAAACAATTACACCCCTGTGATGAGTAATTATATACGGTGTGCTACTTAAATCCTGCAGATTAAAGGATAACTTAAATCTGTGATTACATAAATCCTAAAATGAGCCTAGTTTTGCATTTCAGTACAAAACTAGACTTTTAATTTTTATAGTGCTGCTTTATTGGTTACCACTTAATCACCCCATTTGTTCACTATCTTCATCTGTATCACTGCTGATGTTCAAATAGGATAAGTAACTGTTATTCACACGATTCAATCACACAATTCAAACGCCCTGATGACTTTAAACACGTTTTTCTTATCTTTATTTTCAGATGCACTTAATCTCTCTCAATCACACCAAATCAAACAGGCCTTTACAGCCTACAACACTGCTGCCATTAAACTACTTTAAAAAAAGGAGTTAGATCTTTTAAAGAATGATGATAATGATAATGCATTTTAAGAGAAAACTATGAATACGTGTATTCCGGCATTGCTGTTTTGTAATTTAATCTTAGTGATATCAGCCTCGCAGCTTGCTGATGACACTCCCGTGGCCAGATCAGAGCTGTATGAAGTTATGGCCAATACATTTTCTCTCACCATCAAAACAAATTAACACGAGAACATTAACGTCAGTCATGCGGTCCTCTCTTCTTGGAAAAGCGAAAAGTGGTCTGTGATCTTGTGCTCTTCTGAATCAATTTCTCATTTGATTCAACATAATGATGATAATAATAATAATAACAATAACATCACAATAATGGACAGTAAAGAAATAAATCAAAGACAGATAAGAGTTTTTTCCCCCGCTATACCAAATGTTATGGGCACAACCAGTGTAGCTTTAGAAAAGTGACATTGGGATATCATAGCCTACGTGACGGCACTTACATTTAGGCTAAACAAGAGAACCAAATCTTAAAGAGAACCGTGTTTCGCTTTTAGGCGTACTACTACTTACAGGATCAGAGGACACTCCTTGGTGAATCTCATTTTTATGTGTTGTGACTAAAGCAATTTTCAAAGGAGTTTGAAAGTTTCGCCTTCACAGATCCAGTTACAGAGCCTTCGGTGGGCAAATGGCTCAAAATGTTACGGCCGTAAATTCACTCGGAGAAACCTCTATTCATCCTCATCGGAGGCGCCGCACAAAGTGATGATGGATATCATCAAAACAGTTTTTATGTCGGCTCCCCCCGTGGAAAGATCGAGCCCTGGATCAGAGGCCGGCTGGATGATTTTCCATCCCCACAACACAAATTGGTCTGACTTTAATAGCTGATGCAAGCTGAAAGGGGGAGGGGGGGGGCGGTTGATTATTGTCCAAAGGGCTGCTCATCTGATAATGATGAGCAATTAGAGGAGTACTGATGCCTTGAATGAAAGCTTGGCAATCTACTCTACAGCTTCACATTCACAATGGTGCTTCACATCCAAAACCCAAGACGAGATCCAAAGCTTCAAACAGAAACAGCTAGTGATGTTTTCCTGGACTGTGAAGGTTTTTTTTTTCCAAAGTTCCTTTATTTAGCTCGAACCACTTGTTGAGATATTGACCATCATGTATAATGGCATTATTCACACTAATATAACACACCAGACTGGAATGGACGCAGGCTGCTTTTGGTACTCAATACAACAAACGCAACAGTTTTAACATGAACTTATTGATATTTGTGCTGAGCAAGGCCAGAACTGGTCAAGCAGTTTCTTCATATACGTCATTCTTGAGCTGTTGACACTGTTACAATAGACAGTTCCATTAGTGCATTTAGAAACAACTGTCAAACAGAGAGCTTGTGTTGTGGAAAGGGATGTACAAATTGTGATCCGACAGGCAAATATTTTCCTGTATGCACGCATTATTTCCACCTAATTGCACAGAACACCAAATCTGTCCTGCGTCCTACATATTGCACTCTATTCGTGATGGCCCCCCGACAAATGCTGGTATAAAATGCTTTCACGACGTATATTTTCACTCAACGAATTTAGAGAACTACTTAGTCAGCGGTTTGGTTTGAGTCAGGTGTTCATAGTGTGAAGAATTCCAGTTTCTTTGTTTTCTAAACCTGTATATTTGCATGCTTGGGTGTGTAAAGGATCCATGCTCGCCAAACGTTCTTGGAATCGGCCCAGTCAGTAGCAAAACCAAGCACTTTTACTGAACATTACATTGTCAACAGTCAGGTGAGGTGATCTGCTGGATTGATTGTATGCTGGGTAGGTATGAAGCATTTACAGGCCTGAACATCTAATCTAGGGGCCATCTAATGGGCAAACAGGCTGAATGTACTTTTGGGGTAGAAGTGTAACTCCATTAAGTCATTAAAACAATTACAAGTTTCACACTGTATGTGAAACGGGACAGTAGCCTTTAATATATTGACTGGGAAAAACAGGTTTTTTGATTTGCAGCTCGCTCACAGTTGTGGCACATCTTGTGTGCGATCAAAACTGTTTACCCCAGTGAATCACGAGTAGATGATGAAAATGAGCAGCAGACACATCAGTCAGTCATTCAGAAGTGATTTTGGCATAGGAAGTGGAATTTAAAGGTGCACTATGTAGTTTCATAGCTTCAGTGGCTGACTTGTATGCCTAAACAAAGTGTATTGCTTTTAATGACTGGATTAACAGTATAACAAACTGACCTTAAAGGACAACACAATTTCAAACTGTTTGACTTTGTTTATACTCCATGTGGCGGACCCTGCCACCACCCTAGGGACCTTGTTTTCCTCTGAGAACAGCTTGTACATACAGCTACTTAAAAGACGTTCTATTATAACCTCATTAATATTGAAAATATTAAAATGCAGAGTTTGAATTTCTCAAGAACAAAAACATACAATTTCTTGATTAGCATCTCTTTTGTGGTGTTTTTACAAGTGAGATGTTTGACGACTTCCAGGGTTATGGGAACTGGAAATGTGGAAAGCCTAGATAAATAATGGATGAAGCACCTTGACTGAAGGGCCATAAAAACTTATGGCAGCAGCCATCTCCTCCATCAAGTCCTGGGATCAATGAACAAAACATTAAATACTACTTTTATGGGCTGTATAAATAGTTTGCCCTGCAACAAATATTCCTAAAGTTGAAACATAAGAGCACCATAACTCCCAACAGGAAATAAAATGACACCAGTCTGGCTATATTTCATCCTTAAAGCTGAATCAACTTGAGGCCAAGAGTTCATGTAAAAAACTTTTATTACATTTTGTCACAGAATGTAAAATCATCTCAATTAATCAGTTATTTATATATTAAACATTTTAAAACAGAAACGGAAGTGTCCCATCATCATACAACTTAGCCAAACCCATCACTCGGGCTGATGTCAGCAGCCTTCTAAACGACCAGTCACTCCCGCACAATAGCCTGAGAAATGCAGTACTATTGCATTGTAGCTAATTCGACCTGAGCTCAACATCCCTTCCATATCGTGCATTAGCTAATGAGCTTCAGCTGCTGACTACAGCTGCAGAACAGTAACAGATCTTACAGCTGACACTGGCTCAGACTTCCTTGCGTAAATAAATTAACCGTTTCTGGAGGTCCTGGACTTCCTGTCAACTTAACGACATCATAGACCAGATAAGGAAAAAAAAGGCATTACTTAAAGCTAGGCACCAATTCTGGGGAAAAAAAAAAAAAAAAAAAGTTGCGTGAGGTCTAATTAAGACAAACGTTTCAATTGGGATTAAAAAATCAGTGATTAAAAAAGAGTTAGGAATCAGAACCCTTAAAAAAAAACCTAAATGTAAATTAAAAAAACCCACAACAGATTAAGAACCCGAAAACTGTGCAGAATAATGCTAATATGAATTGGCAGTAACCAGAGGCACTGGTTATTTTCTACATCTTGAAAATACAAAACATACAAAAAAAAATGGAACAGTTCCTCCCGCAGACACTTAGATGACAGACATGCTGTAATGCACTTGGATGGATTTCACCAAACAGAGAAGAGAGATCAAAAGTAGCTCCAGACATCAGGTGGCAGATTGGCTTTAAAGTGGTTGCCCTGTAGCTGAAAAGTCACAGATTGATTGGAAAGGAAAGGATCAGCTGAACGGCTGAGGTGTACATTTCCACTGTCAATTCTTTTGTTCTTTTTCTGTTTTTCTCTGTCACATTAAACAGTTAAATTAGCCACTTTGTTGAACATATAAAAAGTCAGCCAAAACCCCTTAAAGGACAATTTTAATTTGAATGCTGAAGTTGCCAGCCAGCTGTAACAGGCATGTAGCTAGTGTAAACTGTTTGCTGTGCGTGTTTTAGTGAAGCTTTTTTTGAATGCTGCACTAAGAACCACTTGCAAGACTGTCTGGCTTGGAGAGCTTAGAAGGCCTCATCCATACTGCAAGTCAGAAAACAGGACTTAAGGAGAAACATTCAGATACTGCTGTTCTCTCTCGAACCAAGCACGCCCCCATCAACCTCATTTTAACACTGTTAAAAAAAACGAACACAAACACTTCTTCAATGGGAGTCCAGACGCTCAGATTTGACGTCCTAAATTCCCCCTCTGACTGTAAAGGAGCTGGGCCTGTATGAGAGGTCCTTATAAAAACACCTTTACAGTCGCCACCATGTCCGTTTTCTCTGTGGCACAGTGAGCTCTGGTGGGCTTCTGCGGTAGTGCCGTCGCTACCTGGATGCATCGGGGACGAGTCTCTTAAACCAGCGGCCCACGGCCATGTCTACTCTCAGCACCAGTGTGACCCCGATCAGCAGGGCCACGCTGCTCACCAGGAATCCTGAGGCCTCAAACATTAACCTGGAGAGAGAAAGGAAAGGATTCTATGATGCCGGGTGGGAAATTCACATCTTAAAACTATCCGACCTGTCGAACCTCAATTTAAAGTCCAACATTATATATTGTTGATTGCAATTTTATGATCTATTACAGTAGCTGTAAAATACATGACATTTTTTGAGTTATAACTCAAGGCAGAACTCAACAATAAAGACTGCCCAGGTTAAGTAATATGCCATATCGGGCTAGGAAATCCAGCAGCTCACTTGCATGGTTGAGAAAATGGTGAAAAAAAAAAAAAAATTAAACACAGTTTACCATCCTTCTTTCTCATCTCATTTGAGAGTTGCACATGTGCAGTGTTGATAAGGAACTTGTGAGAAAAGACTGGTAAAGCTGAAACCCAAAAACCCATTTCAATTATCCTGGAAACAGGAGTTGAAAGGGGCACTATGTAGTTTTGGAGAAGACACCTGAACTCAGTAAATAATATTTCCAATATTAATGAGACAAACTAAACTGCAATTAAATAAACAAGCTGTTCTCAGAGGACAAACACACTGTACACCTAGAGAAGGTGGCAGGGTCTGCCTAACATAAACAAAGATAAACAATATGAATTTCCACAATGAAGCACAAATGCATAGAAAGAAATGCAGGAATAAATAGCTTTGTGGAAATAAACAGGGAACACAAAACAAATGCTTGATAATGAAACTGGATAGTAAATACATTTCTGAATTAATACAAGAAGTTAATAAACACTGAAGCAAAGGAAAGCAGGAATACCTATTTGTCACATTTTATATATCAATCAATGCCTACATTCAATTGTGTGGCATAATTATCCATAGAGGCCCTTATGAATTGTGTCTGATCTATAAGGGTGAGTAAAAATTGACCCCGGGCAAGGCAATTTCTAACCCACAATGTTGAACCCTGCCATGTTTTCATGTAAGCAACAAAAACAGAATGATATCCTAGCAGTAAATATTTTGCTAAATTCAAATTATTTGGATTTTAAATCACCAACATTCGCTGAACAAGTAATGATTGCCACAATAACATCAATAAAAATAAAGGTAGGACTCCCTGCTTTAAGATGAGCAGAGGTAAACATGTATCTCTTGCACTGGTAATCTACAGAAAAGCAGGCCTGTACTAATGGGCTCTTGTTGAACGGCCCGAGGAGAGTAAGTGGTCGACAGTTGGATAAGCCTTTACTGTTAGTGAGTTTGCATGAGCTGGAAAATCCATCTAGGCACTTACTTGGGTGCGAAAACCTTCCACACCATTAGGTGTCTCCTGAGGATAGCAGCAGCACAGACTGAAGCAAAGACCTGTGAAGAGATGCACAGATACTCAATGGACTGATGGGATACTGATACACATGGGAAAGAAGAAATTCCACATCACACCAACGCGAGACTTAATCCGAAGTCACAGATTCCTGAGCTGACGCTAACAATTAATTCCTAACAGATGATAATGATCCAAACAACTCTAATGTTTGAATCTTCCATAAGGCTGTCATATCTGTACCTGCGCTCCGAGAATAAAGAGGTAGCGTGTTGAGAGTTGTAGGAGAGCGGAGCTGAACTGCTGGGGGTTTTCTCTCAGTCTCATCTCCATCACAGCATCCTCTCCTTCCTCTCCGTATGCTCTCCCTCCCCTGCTGCCTCGCACCTCGCACACCAGAGGCCAGAACAGCAGCAAAGGACAGCTCACTGAAGGCAATGACACACACAAATCAGCTGTTAGCTTCCTCGGTCAATTTCATTTCATTCCCGATTAATTCGATCGGCTCTTCATTTTCCCCCCTCTGTAACACCTACTTTTCGTTTTACAGTTTAACAAAAAATGGATCAATAACTGCAAATAACTTGGCACTAAGCTTAGGGGCTCTGGCGTGAGGGATATGTGCTTGACCAATCGAGCTGAACCCACAGTGATGCACCACAGGATTCACTGAAATTGAAATTTTTGGGGACCAACCATCAGACTGATATACTGTAAAGATAATAATAATGTGCAATGTTTAATACAAGCAAATTGATTTTCTTACACTGGTTGTATTTATGATATTCAAAATGACATTTAATGTTTCAATATGTTCAATTTATATGACTTATTTAGAGTTGATCCAATTAACTGACAGGGGAACAGAATCAGATGGTTTTAGGCATGACCAGATGGCCGGTGTCAGATACATCAGATTGTGTGTTGGTCATTAACACACATGCCACGCCAGCAGGGCTGCCAGCTTGAACTGAGAGAGACAAACTAAGTATTTTATGTTAATTACCCATAATACTGCGTTTTGCATTTTTAGTCGCACTTTTCTAACAGCTTTCTCTTTTCCTCTGCTGCCTGTCTGTGTGCATTTCACTGGGGGGCACACTGACATGGAGCTCTGCAGAGATTTGAGTTGATGACAGGTGTGTTTCTTGTGGGAAAGCAAAACACTGTAGTCGAGGGTTATGAATGCAAAATAGCAGTCTGTTGTCAAAGGCACAACAGCCAACTTGAATTCTCCTTTTATACTCAGTCTTTGTTTCTAATTTATTTTGTCTTTTGTTGCAGCTGGATCCTTTTACTTTTCCCAAAGTGATCATGATGTATTTAAAATCTGTTAATTCACTGTATTTGTAACTACCTGCAAACAGGATGTGTGAGGCAAAAGTGTTGAGAGTAACCAGTGAGGCGGGCAGCATGGTGCCTGTGTGTCCATCAGGGAATCCCACGAAGGCAGCGCCCCACTGGATGGAGGGGAAGGTGGGAAGGTGACCTGTGGCATGGAAGAACTGGGTGGCAGCCAGGGACCACAGCACCACTGGAGTCCAGGGCACATTAAACCCACCTGAGGGAAAGAATAAGAGACGGGTGAGCTGAGTGAAATTTTTACAAAGGAGAGCGATCATGTCGTGAGGGATAAACACACTGAGAAGCTCACCAGTATATGTTCCATTCAGGCCACTGAGGGTAGTGGAGGAGGCGTGAATGTGCAACAGAGCTCCCGTTTCAAGCAGCAGCAGAAGGAAAGACAGAGCCATGCCCTCTGGGTGCAGCAGCAGCAGACCGATTCCCAGCAGGCCGCAAAACAGCAGCAAAGGAGCAGAGTAGACAGTTCCCAGTCCGTAGGCCTCCACAGCGGGCCTGCTGTCCACCTCTCCACCCCCACTCAGCTCCCCATCGTTCAGGGAACAACGCATGCGCTGGTAAATCTGAGGAATGAGGTGGTGCAGCTCAGCTTGGGGGCTGATGCCGGTGCTCGCTCGGTAGCGGGGAGGGGGTAGGGATGTGCTTCTGGCTGTGGCCGCGGCCCTGGTCTTCACAAACACAGTGAGGGGGTCCAGCCAGATGAGGAACAGCCCCAGTCCCAGGAGAAGGAAAGCAGCCCTGGGGAGGGCCAGCTGGGCCAGGCTGATAAGCTCGGCCAGATTCCTGAAGCTGTCCTCTGGAGTGGCACTAACAGCCCAGTGGACCGCCAGGCACACAGACAGCAGCGGTAGGATCCAGCGGGCCGTGAACACCGTCGCACCTGAGGAGTTGAGGTTACCGTAGTGGCGGAGGCAGCGTCTCAGCAGATACGTCCACAAGCCCAGGGAGCAGACGGAGAGGACGTAGTGGAGGTTCTTCAGCTGGTTGTCCTGCAGCCGGGAGAGAGGCGACAGGAACGGGGACGGCTGGCAGGAGCCCTGCTCTTCCCGACAGCCGTGAAAGGACAGGGAGAGGTAGAGGCTGCCGATGAGAAGCCCTAGGCAGGCCAGGAGAGTGCTGCTTTCTTTCCTCACAGTGGATGGGGACAAGGCTGCGGAAGGTACGAGCCCTGCAGCCTTCAGAGGGTCATGGCTCGGGGGTAGGAGCAGGCCATCCCAGTTGAGATGGATGGGAATGTAGAGAGCAAGGGAGAACACCAGAAAGGTCACCACCCGGCCCTCAGCGATCACGTAGCTGTCTGAGAGCAGGGAGGCACAGCGGAGGAGCGGCACCAAGAGAGGGGGGATGAGGAGGCTGCGCGGGGTCAGCCAGGTAGAGCACTTTGGAGCTTTGAAACTGTTCTTTGCCACAGTCAGGGCTCTGGATCGATGGGCTCTCCAGAGAAAGAGAAGTTCAGAGCTGAAGGCAGCAGCTGCCAGGCACCAAGCCACCTCAATGTAGCCCTGTGTGAGCATCTGACCAGCAACCACGCAACCCCCCGCAGCCAGTGCCACGACAACTGGGGCTTTTAGTCCGGGACCGTTCTCCCTGATTAACACGAGGGACAACTCAGACAGGATGAAACATGTTAAGCAGGCAAATGCGAGGATGGCTAAACCTGCTGCCATCTTGAGCGGGTTGAATCGAGCCCAGGTGGCTCGGCAGGTGTCTCTGACGGAGGTGAGGTAAGCCTGCAGCGAAGCGGCCAGCTGTGGGGAGGGTGACCGACCCTGTCTAACTGCGGTGAGGTACTCAGAGGAGAGGCGGGAGAATTCTGCCTTCAGTTTAGAAAGGCTCTGCGGCGGGATGTCTTTGGCCATGCCGGAGTACGTCTCGAGGAAACGGTTGACCTTCAGAAACGGAACGGTCACATGAGATGGAATTTAATACACAAAATAACTGTCATGCTCCAGGATATGTGAAGTCTGGAGTGATTCCTATGTGGAGACATTAAAAAACATGCTTCACAGCTCTGAACTGAGAACAGTACCTGTTTTGCATTGATCCACAGTGCCTCCAGCTGGCTGATACCTCCAACTGCGCCTTCTGTCAGCCCATGAGAAGGGAACAACGGCAGGAGAATCTGCCCCACATTGCTGTATGGGATGGGAACTCCCAGGAGCAGAGCCAGGGTGGGCACCAGGTCCGTCTGTGGCACCACATCTGGTTCACTCTGCAGACATGAGAGAATAGATGAGAGCAGCCATATTGTCACCAGAATGACAACGTTTTCTTGGCTGAAAACAATCACTGTGAAGGTAATGGTGTCAAACAGAAAACCACTTTTTTCACATTAAATAATAAAAAAATCCCAAAGGATATGATTTTCTTTATTTTCCCAAAGAATTAATGACAGTAAGAGAAGAGATCTGTGGCTTTAGACTCTCCACAGACAGGATGACAATGGTCAACTGTGAGACCCCGCCAGTCAAATTGTGTGCGTCCCAAAACCTCATTACAGTTTGCTTAATGATGTTACTGAGTAAATGACTTGTGTGCCGATTGAGCCTGTAGTTCAGAGTTAATAAAAAAAAGAGCCACTGCAAAGTTTTAACTACAGTTTTAACCATGAAAAAAGTATGGCCTGACCATAAAATGCTTATATTTAGAATGGAGTTTGGTTTAATAGCCTCTCCATTTGACAGACCGCCAGCAGCAGAGGGTGTTTTAATACTAATAATTCACACAAAATGGGATGATCTACTTTTCTTGTGATCGCTGTATTTCATGATATTCAGATGACATTAAAAAACCTAATAATGAACCTTATAAACAGCATTGAGTTATGTTGGAAGTGGAGCTAAACCCGACCCGTTTTCTCCTCGGCTCAGCTCGTTGTAAATGGACATGCGTTAAAGTAGAGACAGTTATTGGAATTGGTAGTCGATGTAATTATTTTATGATTAAATCACATTAGACAGCAGAATTTAAAAAACAGCCAAATAAAGTGTCTTGATGACAGAAAAGATGATAGATGAGAGACAAATTAGCTATTAAATTGGTAAAGTCGTTTCAATTTGCATTTACCTGCCAGCCAATTTAGAGGGGCTGTTTTCACCCAAGACAGGGCGGGGGGCGTGACACAAGGGCAAAGTACTCAGATGGGTGGCTCTCATCTATAAAAGCCTTCCGTGTCAGATGACTACATAAATTACAAGTACCTGTGATGTAAAGGGCTGTTCTGACATCTACAAGGTAATCTGTGTAACCGATCTTCCTCTTGAGCACAGAAACCACATCATGTGCTGCGCCCAGCACCAACAGGGAAGCGTCATGCTGCAGTGTGTCGACACACATCGCAGGACAATGAAACACCCGGCAACAAATCGCAACAAATAGGGTTGGGGAACAGAACAACCCTGAATAAACAGGGGATTTTTTGAGGAAATATCTGAAGAAGAATTCCGAACAGTGTAGAGTAGTTAGGTTAAATCCATCACTGTGGCATTTCTTGGTGAGATTCAGATAACTGAGTGTCTAATTACCTCCCCTTTCCACAATGTTTCTGTGCGCTCTATAACCTGCGATTTTCCACAGTGTTTTACATAACGTTCCAATTACACAGCAATTATGGAAATCAGTTCACTTTTTTCTAGTGCGGTATCCACTTTAATCCCTGAAAAAGGCAGAGACCACCTGCCAGCGCCAATTTAGCGGATTCAGGGGGGATCTGCACAGTCGGCCATGAACAGAAATGATCATGCCTGGAAAGGTTTGATGTTTAATATTCTCGACACGAGAAACGCTCCGCCGATTTGGTGAGATAAACACGAATTATTTGCTGGTAAAATAAGAAGAAACATAAAACACACAAATAGATTTTCCTCTGGTATCTTAGCAGCTCATTTGTGGATTGGCTGTGATGTCTGACAGCATCTGATGTTTTAAAAAAAGGTCCAGCAGACAAAAGTTTCTCTCTGACATTTAATAATGGAATATAACGAGTCTGTTCTGTAAACATTCTGGAATCTTATCAGTGTTTATCGCTCACTCTGCATTTCATTTACATCTAGTTAACTGATTGCTGCCATTTAGCAGAGACAGAAAAGGACAGCTGATGTTATGGTACAATCAGTAAAAATCAGTCCAACCGAGCAGGACTGGGCTTAGATGGCTTATTACTATTCTATCATACTTTTGAGCATTACTGTTTATACATAGAGCTCCAATGCTTTTCAAGACTGTGGTTATTAAGGGTCTTAAGTTGAGGGAAGTTTTGTTCAGCAAGATAATCTTAAATAAAAACCACCTCCATGTTGTTTTTAAGCATAAATGTGATTGGCAGAAGTATAAAAGCTAATGTTAGGCTGTAAACATGAACGTCAGCACAATTGAGCTTCCAGACCTTGACCAGAATGACCATTTCAAGCATCTCGTGTTAATACTTGGTGTGAAAAAGGCAGCAACCCTACTAACCTTGGATGGCGGGGCGGGAAAAAGAGGGGAGGGACTGTAGAGGAAGATGGCGGCGTCGGTCTCTTTCTGACTTTCTCCGCCATGATCTCCGGTGTCCGTCATCCCGTGATCTCCCATCACCACCAGGAGGGTGTCGTTCTGCAGGCGGTCCATCACAGACCTGGAGGAACAGGGGTTTCAGGAGATTAATTAGGATTGCTGCAATTAAAATCCATGACTACTCAGATGTGGAATGAGCAGTTTTAATGTTTGATTATTAGCTAAATTGAGACTTTTGTGAGACTTATTCTTAGCAGTTTTCTCCCCTTAGAAAATAACTTCTAGTGCCATTCATGATTTTTCATGATCTACATGTGTCAACATCTTACAATAAGCAGTGTAAGTAAGTGTCTTGACATATCTACAGTACTACAGCTGCACTTTGACAGCACAGAATGGTGACAGCAGCTAGGGAGTGCTGTATAACAAGCTCGCAGCAGCTGCACTGTTGTCTGACCTGATGACTCCGTCCATCTGGGTGAGCTTGTCGGCCATGGCTGGGTGGTCGGGTCCAAACCTGTGACCACAGTGATCCACTCCAAGGAAATGAGCGACCAGGACATCCCAGTCATCCCCCACCACTGTCAAAACCAACAGCAGGTGACGGGCGGAGAGGTGTTAAGTAGAATACAAGAGCAGAACAGAATACACACAACATATGATGTAAAGACATACTAGTTGTGTAGAGGTGCTGGAGGATCCCGTTGTCCACAGTGTGCAGATCCTTTACATTGAAAGACGGGAAGGGCAGAGAGCGGTGGAACCTCTTTGGAAAAAGACTCTCCCACGTGTCATCGCCCATGAACACCACCCGTTTGCCTGTGAGGGGATACACACATTTATAATTAAGTAAATCAGGTGAAACATTTTCACCAAAGATTACGTAAAGTCTGCTTGAAAGACTCTGGGGTGTGTCTGAGCATGATATAGGTACAACACACGTGTCTGTATGGTCATAACTCTCAAGATTACTGTTTTTACAACAAACAAAAAATGTGAGGTTATCAAGATTAAGCTTGATATTATTTTAATTTGGCCTTATTCAATATTGTGAGATCAAACATTTGAGCATATTTTATAATAAACTTATAACATTGTCAGGCATATTTGACAACCATGGAGACTCTCTTTTTTCAATTGCCCTCTCCTGAATAAAAATAAGAATGCTCAAGCAAATTTCAAGATTTTTCTAAAGGAAAGTTTAAAAGGAAAGAAGCTATTTTTTCTTTTTATGTAATGTTGACAAGAGGGGCCGCACAAACATTGAGGTCCCAAGGTTGGCAAGTGTGTTTCATGACAGCCACTGTGGATATCTGATGTGTTCCTTGACTTTTTCGTTCCCTCTGACCTGCTGGAACAGCACCCTGTGTGTTGACCTTTTGACTTTCAAATTAAGCAGTGGTAACTGACTAAATTAAATAAACGAAGTGGAGTGAAAGTATTAAGTACCTCTAAATTGTACATAAAAGCTGTACTTGGGTAAACTGTAGATGGTTACATGCCATGACTGGTTCTGGACTTTTAGACCAAGATTGAAATTTTTCCAGTAAATGTAGCTCTGATGAACGGTTATCAGTCTCCTGGAATACTTATAATCGATATTGGTGTTGGCCCTAAAAAAAAATATTGGTCAACCCCCAAATACAGCATTCCCAAGGCAGTTCAGGTGCTGGTTCGGAGCAACTGCCAACTCTGGAACCATTTGCCTTTTGAGAGCCAAAGAACTGGCTCCAGGCCAGCAAAACTGGTCCCAGGGTAGCATCAACACTTCACTAGTCTAGAACAAAGACCTGATAACAGGGCTGAGGGTGGGGGTGGAGCTATTATGACCAATGACGTACTAAAACCACTTGTGACTGCCTTTTTTAAAATCCAAAGCTAGTGTAGCATTTTCTAGCGCATGAGCAGGAGAACAAACTGAAGATAGTCACTATTTACCCCTATTCGAAGCAACAGTGGACAAGGACCAGTCATGTTTGGATGACTGGGTTTCACAGGCGTAACCAACTCCAAACCAGCGCTAGCACCAGCCCAGAACCAGCTCTTGTTTCACTTTGATGGAAAAGGGGGTATGTGGTGCTTTCCCAGTGAAGTAAATGTGACACAGAGCCCTTGAACTGGAGAAATGCCCTCTCCTCTGCCCTCCCACTGCACACATACGCGCTGCTCTTCTTAAACCCACCTTTGTAATGCAGTACACGCTGCTGTGGTACTTACCCACTTGCCCAAACTGGTGGATGAGGTTGTCCTCCAGAATGGCACTAGAAGCAAAGTTGTTACCCACGTCCACAAAGGTGGGCAGGGAGCCCGTGGTGAAGCCCTTGATCCTCTGCATGGTGGTAGTAGGCGGGTCTGCGCGGAAAGGGTACAGCCGGCTGTGCGAAGGCCTGACCGACACCGTCTCCTCCAGCACGGGCAGCTTGTTCTCGTAGGGTCTGGGCGCCGTGTTGTTGGGGTCGAAGCGGGCGAAGTCGATCTTGAGGGCGTCGATGATGAGGAGGACGGCCCTGCGGAACCTCGGCTGGGCGCGGCAGAAGTCCCCCGGCTCCCCTCCGGGCTGCAGCACGTCCCCGCAAGTGCTGGTCCTGTTCACCTCCAGCCTCACCAGCAGGAAGCCGCCCACGAACAGGTAGATGCCCACGAAGTACACCGCGCACACCCACAGGAGCAGGGACAGCACCGGGAGCCCCTTCATCCTGGACGGACACACACAGGTGACAGCGTGCAGGTGGAATAAGTCAGGCAACACTTGCTTCGCACTATAAGTCAGAAGAGGGGCGCCTGCTACATGGCATGCTAACGCCGCTAACGCGTAACTTGACAGAAACCACAAACTCCACTCAGACCTAAACAAAAAGGCGGCGACGTGACAGGTAACATTAACTAGCTAACGTGAAGACGAGGTTCGTAAGTTGTCGCTGTTAGCCGCGGCTAGCTAACCTCGCTCTTGTCACTGACCTTGTAGCAGCCGGGTTTTCGTCCTCTCTCGGCTGGAGGGCGGACGCGAGTGTGTGCGCTAACAACACGGGCACAGGTGTCTCAGGTAAACAGAGAACGACGCCACACCACGCTCACCTTCATTTGGGACACCGGTACAATGAGATTAGATGGCTGCAGACGGCTAGGAACTTCAGCGTGCGTGCAACCCGGCGGAAGTACGCGGCGGACGTGTTTCCGTGTAACACGGAGTAATTCTGGAGAAGCTTCGCCCTGAAGTCAGACTGTCAGGCACAATCCTGCCTTCAACCAGTGGACCGTGTGAGGGCACAGTGTTAAAATAATAATGTGACCAGGAAATGTGATATTACAGTAGCATTTATGTCGAATTCCGTTATCATTTTTATTTAACATATTGTGAGAAATTACCACAAAAGAGAGTGAGGAATGTAACTCCCTTGGTGAGAACATGTAAATGTAAATGCAAATGCGTTACATTTGGTTTTAGTGTTTTGCTTATATTATTTGAATGTTTTCCACTCTACAACAGGTAACTTGTCAAATAGCCTTTTCCATTTTCATTTTAATATGACCATAGAATAAGTGTCAAAATGAAATAAAAAGGACTATTACAATGTCATTTTCATTTTCACCCAAATAACACATGCACAAATGGAATGTTTTAATGTTCTTGCGGGATTCCATTTCCATTTTCAAGGATACGCAATCACGTTTGACAAAATCACCTATGGCCTACCAAAGGACAGAATAACAAAGATATAAGATACACACTCAGTTGTGAAATCAAAACCCAGTGCGTCCTGGAAATTGGCTAACTAAATCACTAGGGTCTGAAAATCCTTTTAAAAAAATAATCAAAGATAGTCTTGCCAAAAAAACAACTCTCAATCGGATATTTTTTGTTAAATCAATAAATACAGTGTACAGAGAAATCATACTTTAGTAAAAGTAAAGATACCATGTTAAAGTATTACTTTGGTACACTTAGCCACTGGACACTCGCCTGTGGTTTGAATTGGTCCTGCCAATATGCATGGAGGCTCGCTGAAGGCCTTCTCCCCCTCTCAACATCCTCTTGCTCTATCTGTTCTCTCTTCTGTCATGGCTCATGCTGACAACTGGGTGGTGGGGTGGGGACTAACTTGCGCCGGCCTGTGCCTTGCCGCTGTCTCTCTACCCAAACTATGCTTGTCGGTGGGCAACATAGGGAGAGACTCTGAGTACTTTACCACTATACCTAACCCCCCCCCATATGAATAGCACTCCAGTAAAAGTACCTGAAATTAAATGTGCTTAAGTATTACAAGTAATTTTCTGGCAATACATGTTCTATAGAAGCATCAAAAGTACACGTAAAAGTAAATTATGCATACATGTTATATACTGCGTACTGTGGGTCGACCAGTTATCAACTCGGCCAATTATTGAATCTGATATTCAGAAATTTTCTGATATCTAAATCAGCTTTGTTTTCTTTTTTTTAATTGGACTGTAAATATGACTAAAAAGTACAATACAAAATGAAAAGAAGTACCGATTCTCAAGGAAAAATACCTCAACATTTGGCTTAAGTAGTTACATTCCATCACTGAATAGCAATACATACGTTCTATGTAAAGTCTGTTTTGTCTTCTGACATGCTGCCAAATTTATATTTACATTTGTGTTACTATGGCAACTGATCTCCAGCAGGTGAAACCTTGCAAATCACAGTGGCACATTTTGAAATATTGACACACAGACTTTGTTAACGAACATATTTTTTATTTATTTCCTTATTGTAACTTAACATTGCTGAACCCAGACATTGGCTTAAAACATGGAAGTCAACTAAAGCATTTTCAAATCATACTGTCAGTTTTTTCTTCATTCATAGTCAGAACAGTACATTTAAAGAAGTCCAGTTGTTTGTCATGAATTGTTCTATTTAGCTACCTCTTAACATTATTGTATATTTTCAAACAAGTGCTTTACAATATCCCATTCCACCACGTCATACACACAGCGAAGTCTCTACTTTGTGAGAGTCTTTGACATTTTTTGCATTATGTTTTCTTAAACCTGTGAGCATCAGTGAAGCCAAAGCAATGACAAATTTGCGGTGACCCATGAAATGTAATAAATATATCCAATAAGACATAAGAGGTGAATATAAACACGAGAGAACAGGGGTGTTTTCTCATGACTTTATACTATTTAGTTATCAAGAGGGGCTTGTTTCTGAATCATTTTGAAGAAGGACATGTATTTCTAAAGCAAGTAAAGGATGGAGTTTAAGGGAAATAATGTTTTCATCTAACAAGTCGGCCAAATTATGAATCTGCTACACTTTTCATCATTCTGGGGCATCAAGCCAGACGTCACATCGAGCATAATTAAAGTCGCTGGTCCCAATGACGCTGAAAACAATTGAAGAATTGTCACTGAAGTACGTAAAGGAGCCGAATTCTCAGCAGATTTATTGTGATTGCCACATTAATACCAATGAATCCACATTAACATGAGAAGAGTTATTCTGGTCAACCCTGGAGATGAGGCTGCAAAAGGAGAAGCCACCACGCACCATTGTATGTTTCGCGTATACTTTATGCAGAGTCAAAAGCGTTCAGTTCTATGCGGGTACAAACAATGAATCATACCTCAGCAGATCTGTTGTGTGTGAGAAGAAATTGCGCAGAAATAATTATTTATGGTACTAAATCATAAACTGCACACCACCGAGGTCTTAAACTGCATCAACTCCCATGTTGTCAACCTGCCAAAGTCACTGGTATTATTTTGGCTCACAGCTGGTGTAAATTTATCCGACAGTAACTGAGCATAAACAAAAGTCAGCGAAGATTAAAAACCTGACGAAAGGTGTGATTTATTCCGAGGACTCTAAGGCAAAACATCCCAGAGGTTTATAAAGTTTGTCCTTCTGTCCTGTCAGGTTAACTCTGCTCACACAGCGATGCCTTCAAGCCCCGATAACTGAAACAAACTGCTTCTCCTGCGTCATTTCTCTGCTTTGAGTTCATTCATGAAGTCCTCTGTTATTGCAGTGGTGGCGACTGGTTCTCAGGGTTTTCGATCTTCTCCTCCAACACTTCTGGCGCTGCTTTCTGGCTCGTCTTTCCCAACGTGTTGTAGATGGCCATAGCCTGAACGCAGGAACACAGGATGGGGAAATATTATCATGACTGAGGGCTACAGAAGCAACACAGACACTCTGACATATAAATTCAAGCAAGAAATACCTGTGTGACCATTGAGCTCATGTCACCGGTGTTGGTGGGCAGCAGGATGGTGTTGGACTCTTTGGCGAGGTTGGAGAAAGCGCTCACGTACTGCTCGGCTACAGTTAGCGAGGCTGCCGCATTTCCGTTCTGTAAGACACAAAATAAAACTGATCAGAAAGAACAGAAATCGACGACAGACTGTGATCTCGTTTAAAAAAAAAAGTCAAAGTGGTGTTCACCTGCTCAGACAGAGCCTCCGACAGAACGCGAATAGCCTGAGATTTTGCCTCTGCTTTGACCAGGACTGCATGGGCCTCACCTGAAGGGAACACAGTAATCGATTGGTGACTGTTACCATGTGAAGTCCATTAGTAATTCAAGTATTTCTACTGAAGGAGAGCAGCAGAAATGGAAAAAAAAACAACATCTCTCAGCACACAAGCTGCATTAAAAACTAGACAGATAAACACTGACTCTCTAAGTGCACCCACCAGTCGCATTATTGATTCGCTCAGCTTTTTCACCCTCCGAGGCCAGAATCTGAGCTTGTTTACGACCCTCGGCGACATTAATGGCCGCCTCCCTCGTCCCTTCGGACTCCAGCACCGTGGCTCTCTTCTTGCGTTCAGCCTCCACCTACGCAGGGTGAATAAAAACACGTGTTAAAACCTGTTTCTGAGATTTATACTTGCCCAGAGCCTCACCGGTAAATTGCTGAATTTTATAGTGACTTTTCTCTTGTTCAGACAGTTAAACCAACAAGAACTCTTGGGCTATCTGTACAAAAACAAAATGCTTTCACCAGAATCAGAGGATTTAGGAAGTTTTATTTATTGTTAAAGGCAGTAAAACCTCCAACTGGGGGAGCCTAGGTGAGTTGCTATAACCCTGATATAAATCAGACCAAGTATATATTCATTCTGTTCAACCCACCTGCATCTGCATGGATTCTTTGACACGAGGTGGTACATGTATATCTTTGATTTCATAACGGAGGCAGCGGATCCCCCAGTCGTCTGACGCCTGGTTGATGGAGTGGACAATGTTGGAATTGAGGGACTCCCTTTCCTTTAAAAAACAGAAATGTAAACATCATAAGTGATCACAGCACCTTTCACTACAAGCCTATGGAACAAGGAGAGGTAGAGCAGTAGTTCTCCCTACCCTGAACACTTTGTCCAGTGTGAGCTTGCCCAGTTCTGAACGCATGGTGGTCTGTGCCAACTGCGTGACGGCATATTCTGGATCCTCAACACCGTAACTGGCCTGGGAACGGAAAAAAAATGGGTCAAGACACAAACATGTCATTTCTATCCCTCTGAGTTGAGCAAAGCAATGAAGCAACTGCTCCAGCATACCTTAAAAGGGTCTAGGATCCTTAAATAAAGCACTCCATCAATCTGTAGTGTTACATTATCTGTAAAAACAAGGTGGTAAAAAAACACTGTTACATTATGTCACACAATCATAGCTGTAGAATATTCATCAAGAATTTGAGTCTCTACATACCTAGAGATACTGCAGACTGCTCTGGTACATCAATCACAATCTCCTTGAGACTTTGCACGTAGCGAATCCGGTCAAGTAAAGGTATGAGGAAATTTAAACCCTAAAAGAGATGAAACAGTTAGTGAGTTTTTGATATTTCCCCTTGTAATAGTTGAAGCTAGCGCTCTGCTGACAATAAAGGGGTATTACTGGCTCTAAGATGCGGTGGAAGCGACCCATTCTCTCCACCACCCAGGCTTCCTGTTGAGGCACGAACAGGACCAGAGTGTTCATGGGGAGGCTGGACGCCCATCGCTGCTGGGCCGGTGTGACCCACAACCTCGGCGCAGCCCGCTGGGTTTGCTACAGGGACACGAAAGCACAGTGACATGGTATCAGAATACAGGACTCCTGCTTGATGAATAACTTTCATTCCAAAACGTAGTCCTAACTGCAAAGATGATGTCATGATGCACAGGTATGTGTTTAAAGGTGCAATATGTAGTGAAAAACATTCAACATTAAGTGAAATAATCAACAGAAAGTGAAGGAAAAACTATTTTGAAATTATGTATAGTGATGCAAAGCATCTTTACCATGCTAACCAGCTCGCCCTGGCCCATTTCAATCCAAATATCCTGTGCTAGTAGGGTAAACACCAGCAATCCTTTGAGTTTCGGACTCCAAGTCAAGACTGCTAGCTGCACACCTAACTGAGCTAACTCAGTAATGGCAGCTACCTTTGGCAGCAGTTAGTGGTGGCTTGATATCCTGACCCACTTTTGAGTACGAGTTCAACAGGTGGCAAATTCTAACATATTGCACCTTAATCACAGTGGAGAAAATGGAACCAGCTAATATTTAGCATTTTAGCTTGAAAGTCATTGCTCCAGCGAATAAATACAAATTTAAACTACTCCTTTGAGGGGTATCATAAACTACAACACATTAAAGGTTGAATATATGAAAAAAAATAAATAAATTCTTGACTTAAATGATCAACAGAATGTGAACAGTGTAATGCTTAAGCCACTGTAAAGGGCGATAAGAAAACACTAACACTCCTCGAGTGCTAGCTGCATTGTCACTGGGCTTACTAGCTAACAGCAGCTACAGTTAGCAGCAGTAGGTGGCTACTCTGATGATACACTGCCCCCTACTTGTTTGGAGTACATACTACATGCATATTGCAGCTTTAAAATAAGTAACACCTTGTTCAGAGCCCCTTTAAAATTTGTTAATATTAAAATATATAAGTGCAACTACTTCATTTCAGATTTAGCTGGCTTACTTCCTGTATTTTCCCACATATTAATAACCTTCCTTATGTATATATTAAATATAGGTAAACAGTATTAATATATAGAATATCCTAATAGTACAATTTCTCCAAAGAATGAATGGTGAGCCTATTCACACTAGCATGCCCACTACTTCCTGCCCATCCGTTCGTATTACTATCTAACTATCTCAGTCAGTGGTTCGCTAAAAGGAGGTCGCTCTCTTGTCAACTTAAAACAACTCAGTGATACCTCCATCACATTGAAGAGTGACATTTCCTCAATTATTAACACACAGATGCACTCTGAATGACAGACACTTCACCGACAGCCGGGGGAACAACTGTCAGCAGGTTGTGACGAGCTAACAGGCGGTGTATGACGATAAGGCAGTTATTTACCTGCAGCAGGGCCCCGCCGGTCCGACACAGCGTTCGTAACATCGTTTAAATTAAGTTAAGCGATTGTATGGAGAAGATTCAGCTTCGTAGACGTGACTAACTACACTCTGTTCTCATGTGTTTGACCCTTGTCGATCAGGAAATGAAAGTTACATCACTGGTGCAACGGTGGAAAACTCCGGTGGGCTACAAAAACAAACGACTATGGTTCCCCCGGCACAAAAATAGTATCTACAGCAACTACTACTGGTGCTACTGTTGATGTTTATTTTATTTTATTTTATTTTATTTTATGTCATTTCATTTTATTCAGTTTTATTTAATTTCATTATTTGGAGCCAAAACACTAAATAAACATATTTACTTTTCGAATAAAACGTTTGAATTCCCCGCAATGGATGAAAAGAGTGAAGGCGTGTGAAGATGAAAATAACGATTCGTGTGGAAGTATTAGAAATAAGACACATTTTTAAAAAATGGTTGAGTAAATCCGTCCAGACCCAATGTAATGACTAATTACATCCAGATGGTGGTGCTGTTGGCGGTGTTTCAGCCTTGTAGGCCAGTGTACAGTGTAGTTCCTCAGAAGGAAAGATCATGCACAAATTTATTCAATTCTAACTTCTTGTAGTTTGGGGTCCATGTGTTTATGGTGTGGCTCTTCAAGAACCATCGTTGTGGGGGGCAAAAGCCAAGGTTTGCTTAGTTGGTGCACAGAAAAACCAACTGAGGCAAAAGTCATGTTACAATGAAGACCAAAATAGATAGTGAACATCTGGGGATTAGACTTTACACAGATCTAAAAGTGTCTCTTTTTTTCTTCGATTGTTGATCATAATAAAGTGGGCTGTTTTTTTCTGTAAAGCTCTTTGTGATGATGGCGATGATAAACCCTGACTTAACACCTCTCACAAAAACATAGTGGAAAAATAAATAAATGCGAACAATATTAAAGAACTATACACTTGTAGATGAAAAAGGATTGAGAAATCTGTCCCCTTGCATGTGGCTGATGGAAGTCATTCACATTGGCTTAAAAATACATTATGTATGATAAAGCATATGTAATGATAACATCTTATTATACAGCAAGAGGTGAAGGAAACAACAGAAATAACAGCTATTTTAAAAAAATAAGAATAAAAACTCCTAGCACCAAATATAAATTTTCACTCAATTTTCACTTTTCAGGAAAGTTTTCAGTTTGTAGAATCTGTGTCCGTCACCTGTTTGTTCCTCCAACCTGTCCCTCTCAGTGATTGGTTCACTTCATTTAAGGCGGCCCCGCCCACCTCCGCTCTCCCATATTTTCATTGGTCACGTCAGACGGCAGTGACAGGTGTCTCGACCCCGCCCCCTCATCCCCCCTCTCTCGGTGCCCTCAGGTTGTTCTTCAGTCTGAAAAGCTGTGATGAGAGTTTTAATAATGGCGTGGCAACGGCGGGGGGCTGCCGCTCTCTGCCCATGTCCGGCATCAGAGAACTACCTGTAGACGTCGACTGGGAGCTTTTCAGCGGGGTGAAAAGTATTTTAACGGATAATACAATGACACGAGACGGAGTAAATCTCCGCTGAGAACCTGCTTTACAAACTGTGTGAAACTGCTGGACCGTCGCTGGAAGCGCTTTGCCATGTCGTTACTGTGTGTCAGAGGTAGGTTTTTACATTTATTTTTATTACTTTACACGGTTAGAAAATGCTATGACGTGTTTAATTTCTGCTTTTGTTGAATTTTCATCTGATAAAAGTCACTGAAATCTGACAGAACCGGTTCTCTGGCAGGAGGCATCCCCCCTCAGGGACTAACATTATCTGGGAAAAGTAGCTAACAGATTTGTTCTGACGTGATTTTACGTTCGTAACACAACCCAGGACACAGTAATCGTTTAAAACAATATCTGTTTTGTTTCTGGTTGTTGTCCTAACAAGGATATGATATGTTTACTCTTTGTTATTAGAGCCCCCCCATACCAGCTGTTTGAGCCGGACAGAACCACTGAGTTGTGGCTGTGTGTTGACTCTTGCGATATCCCATAAAAACAGTAGCCATGTTTATACTGTGCTTCCTCTACCTTTTGTGGAAGTCTTAGGTGCATGTATTATATTTATGGTTGGGGTTTTTTTTTTTATGACAATATCCAATTTAACATAATGTGACAAGATTATTATTACCATATGTGTGCAACAATTTGGAAAAGCTAGATCAGATAATAAAACCTTAAAGCTTGATAATAGATATTGCTGGATAAGTCCACTGGGGACCACAACTACAACCATTAGATCTGTCATTTAGTCAGCTTTGATGCGCTCCACACTGATTTTTACATTCACTTGGCTTTGTCGTGCCCAAAATGGCTGGGCCAAAGCCATATAATAAAGGGAAAACCCTGGTGTTTCAGTAAGGTCAGGATCAATCTGACTTATAGATTGTGAAACTCACAATTGATTTGAATTTGTAACTAAATCACTTTCACCTCTTTTTAATGAAGTGAGCTAAGGGTATTTTAATTTGACTTTATAATTAAAATAGTTCAAAGTTTTTCATGAAAACTGATACCAGTGCCAGTGCAGGGGCACAACTGAGACCTTGTTGAGGTTCCTCTGGGTCTACATCATTGAATTCAGTGGATGCCTAAATGGCTGAGTTTTTACCATTTCCTCAATGTCAACCTTCCAACAGAAGTAGTGTAAAGGCTGACGTTTTTATCATTCACGTTTGAAAAAAATGATGATTGACACGGTAACAGTTACGTGCCCATTTACAAAACAAAAGTAACTAAAATAAAATAACACAAAAAAGCCTCTTATGGGTCCAAATGATAATAACAATGTAATAATTTGCAATTTTCAAAGCACAATTTGTCTTTTTTTTTTTTTTTTTTTTTAAGTCAAAACTAGACTAAAGCAAATCAGGCTGGAGTAGGTTGCCACGAAAAAAAAGTTGGAGGACAGTCCTCGCCTGCCACTCAAGTGTCCTTTACAGCTGCAAATCACATTATGCAATATGCTGTTCTGTGACAGCAACACTGATGCGCAGCAATTTGGTCCAGTAATGCCAGGAGGGAGAAAAAAAAGCTCAAAACAGCCTCATTCCTTTTAACCACACATGTAAACACGTCTTAAACGACTGAAGAGACACCCCTGCTCAACTTTTAATAAACTATGCCGTTAATAATTAGTATACAACAAGTATACATAATATCCCATGAACATTTCTAAAAATCCCTGCGTCTAGCGCCCCTATCTGATGTATCCTGTTCTGTTTGATTATTTCTTTCTGGTGGCTATAAGTAGTCACTTTTATGCTTCTTTGCATCATAGCTTTATCTCTCCATCTTAACTGCATTAAGCCCAAATGACTGCCTGACTGCATTTTTTGGAAAGAGAAAAAAATGCAGTCAGGACTTCAAGCGTCTCCACACAGATGGAGCTAATTCTGTTTAAATATCCTTCAGACATCTCGGCTTGTACACTTTTACACAGTCGAGCAAACATCTTCTGTCATAATCTGAAGTTTCTTTAATGCCTTGATGCCTTGAGTAATGACTCTCACAACAACCCTCATCTTAAGATATAGAGATACTGAGCGGGAGCATCAGCTTTTCCTAAAATCAGCCTGCTGTTTAGTCCTGTCATGTCTCTGCCAGTGTTTCTGTTTCACTTAAACTGCGTAGTTTGCTGGTTAATTTAATTAAATTAATTTAATTTTAGTTAGCTAGTAGCTATGTAGCTAATATATTTGTTGTGATGAGGTTTGCAAGTTGTGTTCACTGCTTCTCGGGAGTCATGCAGATCACAGTATTCAGTGTTTTCCTCAGGAAAAGTCAGTGGGTGTGGTACGCAGTGCAGGGATACATTTTCTCTCACACATGAGCAACTGATTGCCACTGATTGGCCAGTTTTTTCCCCTCTTTTTATAACTTACATTCAGAAGGTTTTCTTTATTCCCCAACATTCCCCAACCTTCTGCTGTGGTTAATTACTGTGAAAAAAGTGTAAAATGTGAACCATTAATTATAGACTGAGCTGAATCAGACACACCCAGCTGTTACTAGATGACTTGATCTGACTCCCCAGAGGTCCTCTGTCCAGGCCTCAAAGCCTCAGCGCCAATTCCAATCCATGGTGGGGCTTCAATGGGTGGACGTCAATGCACGTCCCTTGGAAGCTCATCTGGATTGTTCTGTGAGGGGGATCACTGCTGTTGACAAGAGGGGGTATGCTTGGTCTGTCATAGTGTTTGGGATGGTGATGCCTGTGAGGTGGGATTTACACGAGTGCCAAGACCCAAGGTTTCCCAGCAGAGATTGTGTGGCAATGAGATTATCAATGTTGCTGATCTTTTCACTTCCCCTTTAAATGGTATTGCTGATTGGTATATTACCTGTTTGAAAGTTATATGGAGATCTTTGCAATCTTGAAAATATGTATCACATTTTGGGCAAATTTAGACCGTAGTGTCATTGTGTCATAGCAACTTTTGGATGTTTTGGTAACAAAATCATTTTAAACATTTGAAACTAAAATTGAATTCATGGTATTTATCTGACAGCTGAAAACAATGAGCCTCAGAAGCAAGTATGCAATCGATACAGCAAGCTCAGAAAGAGAATGGCTCCTTGCAGGGAAAAGGTCACAAAGAGACAAGTCAGTTCGCTCCTGCTTACTTCAGAGAGTAAGTGCTCTGGCAATAAAGTGTTATTGTTCTAAATGAGATCTTTCACTTTAGAGCTTGGCCATAATTGATTATTGTTGTAATGAATGTAAACGGGTATGAGTTAAGCAGCCCATACATAACAGAGAAAGGGTGCTGGGCTGGGGGCAGCTTGATTAGCTGATTTTGTGAGCCATCCTTTGATAGCTCAGCTTGACAGTGTTGCTTATTTATTGCTAGTTGAGATGCTTCATCGCCATGGCAATGTCTTTACACAATGGATAAGTGGTTGCCCTGACAAGTGGACATGTGGGGGAGACTCCTGCTGCGCATCAGGACAGGGCTGAGTGGACACATGGCTCACATGGACCCCATGAAGCTGCAGTGTTGGAGTTGTGCAGATGCTGTGTCAGACACGTGATCACTTTAGTGACAGAATACATGGTATTTATGCAATGAGAGTTGGGGAGGTTAGAAACATTATTTGTCTTGGTTTGAAAGAGGTTGAGTGAGGCAGGAAGTTAAGAGCCCACAGCAGTAAGAAGGAAGCTTTTGTGGTAACGGTTGGTCTTCGGTTTAATAGACTCATGGTGTGCCACAAGTTTCTGAGGGAAAAGGTTGTGAACGGAGTTGATGGCAATAGTTCCTTTTGTAATCCATCACCAAGTGTGTAATTGTGTGCATTAATGGAAGGCAGCTTACCATCAATGTTCTGCTAAGAATGGACAATTTCTCATAGGTTTTTGTTGGAATATGACAAGATCGTGCTTGATGTGACTGAAGGAGAAGCCCCTGGACCAAACTCAGGGAATTTCAAGATAAAGGCCTTTCTTAAAGATGTGTACAAGCATTAACAACATTGTTTGAATACACAGAGTTTGATAAAAGGAGAGTCTTTGGACAACTCACGTTAGTAGATTTTTCCTCCGCCCGCTGTCGTCCTGCCAATGAGAAGTGTTGATTTCAAAATGCGACGTAACCTGGAGGACAGTTAAGGTGAACTGGTCCTAAAGCTTAGTTCCATATAAATGCATGGATAATTAATTGTTTTGTCATTAGCAAAAAACTATGTTGACCTTGAAGTTGAAAAAGTTGTTGCCGGAAGACAGTAGGGGTCCGCCTTAACTGTCCTCCATGTTACATCACATTCGGAGATCGATACTTCTCGGCTTCCATGACAGCGGCTGGTGGAACAAGCTACTGCTAGGGTGAGTTGTTCAAAAACGTTATTTTTAGCAAACTCTGTGTACACACACAATGTTCGTGTTCATATGTAGAGACCCTGGTGATACTACCAGCAAAGTTTCATGTTGTGTCGAGCCTTCCTAGCGTTCCTAGCACTCCCATTAAAAATAAGATGATAAAAAAAAATGAAAATAAATCCGGTAAAAATACGGTAAATCTTAAAAGTGCCTCTTTCCTTGTAATTATGCTTTTACATGAAGGTTTGACTCATATACATTCGCAAAAAAAGCCTAAGTTGCATTTTGGTGAGAGTTTCACTTTAAATGCCACACCACTTCATGACATGAGTCCAGGTCTTCTGTTCTCATTGCTTTGACTGAGGGACCCCATTGTTACAAAAATAACACACTATGTGGAAAGCAATGAGATTTTCAAGGGTTCTTAAGTTCTGAAGCTCTGCATGTTGCCTTGAGGCAGGGAATCATCATCTAATCATCAGATCTGCCAAATTTAATTGGAATTGGGTGTGGTGGGGCAGGGAACCATTGAAAACTTGCAGGGCAGGGGGCCCTGGGGACCAGCATCAAAGAGCCATGAAGGTTAATCTTTAGTTTACATTATGTAATGCATTAGACAGATTCAATATTAGGTAATGATAATGGATAAAAGCAGCCAATCCAAATATTTGTGAAGCTGTTCATCACAGATTAACCAAATCACATTGAGATAGTTTCACACTGGTGAAATGGCTCTATGCATCTTATGTTACTGCTGACTGACCAGGTGTTGATTTTGTTTCATGTACCCTAGTGTCTTTAGTTCGCTGAGTCATCCGTCAACATATTGAAAGTTCAAATTTATTTTACTCCTCCATTGAAAACAGTATTATAGTAGTTATTTGTCACGGCACACACTGGTCATTTGAGTGTTAAGACCGCAGTTATAAAAACATCAGAATTACCGTTTGCTTGAAGCCTGCCTGCTTGACCCTGTAGCTGCCTTAGTAGTTGAGGAGACTGTACAAGAAAATGATAAAGAAGGAGAAACAGAGGCCCTGCAGGACTGAAAACGACAGAACTGCAGGCTGAGCGGCTGAACGTAGCGAGCAGCAGAGTAGTGGAATTATGAGGGAAAGAGAGACGGAGAGAGAGCGCTTAGAGATTGAGGGAGTAATCCCCTGGCCATCTGTTGCTCTCCCTCTCTCTCTCCCTCTTACTCTGGCCCCACCTGACCAGATCCAACAGCCAGCACGAAGCGGAAGTGCACCACTGCCTTCAGCAGCAGTGGATTCTGGTGTCACTTCCTGTTGCCACTTTTCCTGCTTCTCTGTCTGACCCTCCTGATGATTTCCTTTTTATTTTGGAAAATCCACTGTCTGTTTTTGTTAGGGCTTTAAGAGCTCTGAATACCTCCTTTATTTTGTATAAAGGATTGGAAGAGAGGATTTTCTGCCACAGTTGAACATCTCAAATTTGATAATTTTTTTAACAAAATCAGAAGGCATTTGTGGGCTAGCTTATGTTGTCAATTCAAATTTGATCAAACCATACAAAATGCTGACAGAGAACCTCAGCAGTCTTTTTTGACCATTATACTCTTACTGAATAAGAAGAGAGGGTGAGGTTTTTTTCTGACAGATGCATATTTAATGCAAAACAACAACAAAAAAAATGTATGTTGACTCTTGCAAATGCCACACTTGTAATGAATGGTCCAGCCTTCCTAAAAGGTATATCTATATGCATATCGTAACAAATACATACCATGTGATTCTTAAGTTGCTCAAATGTGAGAAAATCCATGGAGCCTAATTAAGCATTAGCTAACGCGTACAAAAGCCAGCCAAGAGTCCAGTTGATCAAAGTAGTCAGAGTAGGGCAGCAGTTTACTGTGGCATGAAAATTGACAGTTATCATACTGTGTATGTTTGATTATTAACTATATTGAATTCTACCTGTCTTAGAAAAATAAGTCAGCAAGTTAATATTAAGTCAATACAAGTTTAATAATATTCTCTGAAAGTGCAAGAAGGCATTTGTTCAACCTCTCTCGAGTCTTCTGTTTTCATTATGTTAATGATCACTGTAACTGATAATAATTTTGAAAAAAATAAGATAAGATTGAACTGTAATAATCTCCAAGGAAAATGTTCTGCCTGAGATTGTTGCAAAGATTTACAGTACAGTAGAAAAATCCAGGTTGAAATATACAAAATAGAAAAAGTTCAATGCAAAAAAAGCGTAAACTAGGAAACTAAAGACTAATAGAGAGTAAACAAAAAATGAAAAAAAAAAATGAACTAAAATAGAAAACAGTAGTGGTAATTGAAAATACAATTGGCATGGATATTTGAGGTAATAAAAAAGAAGTAACAAATAATATTGCACCTGACATTCAACATATTAATGTAGATCATGTTAAATGTAAGTAAAGCTATGTACTGTGACACCCTAATATTTTCTGAGATGTTTATCTTACAATGAAATACATTTGCAAACCCCAGCCAGGTGGCTAACTAACAAATATGAAAATGGCTAAATCCTTCATTATACAAACTGAAAAGATGCACTGTCGGCTTCAAAGTAAAGAAATCAAAGTACAGCTTTATGTGATCTTATATGAATGTGTATTTGTCCCACTGGTGGAGTAAAGTCATTATCCGTGTGACTCCATAGTATGTTCGATCCAGTGGGAGATGTCCAGGTGTTACTAATGACATTCAAGTTTCCCAGTAAGTGAGCCACAATGCCGAACAGGCCCTTTTTACGGCAGACAGTTTGACTTGACAAAGCAGGAAAATCAAAGGGGAAATGTCTTAACATTAATGATGGCTGCATTGTAATTAGGTGAGCCAGTTCCAGGGCTCACTGACATAGCTTACTGGGACACTTAATAGAATGGAGCCAGCGTTAATGTTATTAGTCACACCTGTGCTTCTCCTGCTTTGACAAGTCAAATGTCTGTCTGCTGTTTTAATCTTAAAGCTTATTAATGAACTGATTTGTTTGATACGCATCTAAAGTTGAGCCATCAAAGGGTGCACCAGAATCAACTGCGACCAAAACGTGCTCCTTGAAGAAACTAAGCATACTGGTAAAAGAAAAAAGCAAGCAAACACAGGTAGATAAAGGGTATCTTTGCAACTCTCCCTTCCATATAGTTAGCTAAATGGCCTCTAAAGCCATGGCGTGCCCTGAAGAGAAAATGATAAGCATCAGTTTCCATCATCAAGGGCCATTGGTTTATGGCTGTCAGTTCTGTGTACCACAGCCCTAAATAACATCATGCAAATTAGTACAGAAGGCCACTGTGCCAGCACATTTGCCTGTGTGACAAAGCCTCAGTGGAAAGCCAAAAAAAGTCACACTGCTGGTTTCTCTGCACTTTTCCACTGCTCCCTTTCCGCTTCACAGAGAGGTATGTGCAAGACAGGAAACACTTTGGAAGTAGTGACTAGTTTTTTTTCTTTTTTTTTCTCCTTTTATGATAACAACGTTTTTTTTCCCCTCCATTGTTATCCTGAATGACAACATCAGTTTTTTTCTGAATTGTACTCCTTGATTTTTGTGGTTAAAATTACAACATCAGGGAATCACTGTTGTGGTTTAATTCACATGATCAAGAGTGAGGTTTCAGACAGAATGGAAAACAAATTAATTCTCCAGCGTAGAGGGAAGATAGGGATGTTCCATGAAAATATGAAAGCGTCATTTGTGCCACCATCATCCCGTCCTGCCCATCTGCCATCTCAGGCTCCAGAGGTTTAGTAGGTTACATGCCTGAACAAATAACCCTACCACAGCAATCACAAATAATCCCCTCCAAAGCGCTTCACAATCCTATAAACGTTATTGTATGGATGCATCAAGGGGCTAGAGATGATAGATCTAAAAATAAACCAAAACACTCCAGCATTCCCCCCCCCCCCAAATAAGTTTTGTTGAGGTTTAGGAAATGGCTGCTGGTGGCAGACTTGTTTATTTATTTATTTATTTATTTATTTATTTATTCATCTTAATACCCATCTGCCCCAGTCCACTTTTGCCATTGTTTTCTCTGTTTATTTACCAGCTGTTGTGTTTTGTGATACAGCTGTCTGGGCTTATGCTTCTTGATTATATTAAAGTTTGTATTCTGCTGTCAAATAAAAGTTATTTTTTATCGTCTTGTATCAGATCATGTCATGTATTTATATGATATATATATATATATATATATATATATATATATATATATATATATATATATATATATATATATATATATATATATATATATATATATATATTACTATATTACCAAAAGTATTCGCTCACCCATTCAAATGATCAGAATCAGGTGTTCTAATCACTTGGCCTGGCCCCAGGTGTATAAATTCAAGCACTCAGGCATGCAGACTGTGAAACAAGACATTTGTGAAAGAATGGGCCGCTCTCAGGAGCTCAGTGAATTCCAGCGTGGAACTGTCATAGGATGCCACTTGTGCAACAAATCCAGTCGTGAAATTTCCTCGCTCCTAAATATTCCACAGTCAACTGTCAGCTCTATTATAACAAAATGGAAGCGTTTGGGAACAACAGCAACTCAGCCACGAAGTGGTAGGCCACGTAAAGTGACGGAGAGGGGTCAGCGGATGCTGAAGCGCATAGTGCAAAGAGGTCGCCGACTTTCTGCACAGTCAATTGCTAGAGAGCTACAAACTTCATGTGACCTTCAGATTAGCCCAAGTACAGTACGCAGAGAGCTTCATGGAATGGGTTTCCATGGCCGAGCAGCTGCAGCCAAGCCACACATCACCAAGTGCAATGCAAGGCGTCGGATGCAATGGTGTAAAGCACGCCGTCACTGGCCTCTAGAGCAGTGGAGACGCGTTCTCTGGAGTGATGAATCACGCTTTTCCATCTGGCAATCTGATGGACGAGTCTGGGTTTGGAGGTTGCCAGGAGAACGGTACATTTCAGATTGCATTGTGCCAACTGTGAAATTTGGTGGAGGAGGAATTATGGTATGGGGTTGTTTTTCAGGAGCTGGGCTTGGCCCCTTAGTTCCAGTGAAAGGAACATTGAATGCTTCAGGATACCAAAACATTTTGGACAATTCCATGCTCCCAACCTTGTGGGAACAGTTTGGAGCGGGCCCCTTCCTCTTCCAACATGACTGTGCACCAGTGCACAAAGCAAGGTCCATAAAGACGTGGATGACAGAGTCTGGTGTGGATGAACTTGACTGGCCTGCACAGAGTCCTGACCTGAACCCGATAGAACACCTTTGGGATGAATTAGAGCGGAGACTGAGAGCCAGGCCTTCTCGACCAACATCAGTGTGTGACCTCACCAATGCGCTTTTGGAAGAATGGTCAAAAATTCCTATAAACACTCTCCTCAACCTTGTGGACAGTCTTCCCAGAAGAGTTGAAGCTGTAATAGCTGCAAAAGGTGGACCGACATCATATTGAATTCTATGAGTTAGGAATGGGATGGCACTTCAGTTCATAGAATGAGTAAAGGCAGGTGAGCGAATACTTTTGGTAATATAGTGTATATATATATAATCACAAATATGCCATCGCTCAGGCTATAATTTTAAGTATTACTTTGGTGTACCTGAGCTGTCACGTGTCTTGTTCTCTGAGTATGAACTTCCCAATGCCATTTTGAGGGAAGATATTAATAATATTTATACTTGAAAACAACAAAAGTAAACTTGATGTAGAATAAAGGTGGTGAGTAAAATTTGATTATTATATTTCTAAGATCTAAGGGAGGTCGGGATTATTGTTCCAGGGGTTTTCTCTTTGCATAAGAATGGATTGTGTATCAGGAGATTAAAAAAAGATTAGTTTTTCAGCGTCAACGTAAGAAAGAAAGTAATATGGAAATAGGATTAGGCAATTTGAGTTTTTGTACTCAACTTTTCGTACTCGGGCAAGGTGACACAGTTTTGTTTTTTTAATAACATTTTGACCCACCAAAATAAACAGCTCATCTATTTTGATTGCGCTGCACATGCTGTGTTCCTGCTCATGTGTTCAACAACATGAGGCCATCGATGTGTTTGTGTGATTCACCCATCACGAGTCTTCAACCCGTGGCTCTCTGTCTGCATATAAATGAATTTGTCAGGCTTCAATAACATGAGATCCTGTCCATTCTTTGTTACTCATGCCTTGATATGTTTCCATGTCAGACTTGTTTTTCCGTACTGGTCCAACTGTGTACTCAACATCTTACTTTATTATTTTATTTTTATTGTTTAGTCCAGCTGATAAAATATTTCATATTTTACTAGATTCCAAACACAGTGACTTCAATATAGGTTACAGTCAGCTAATTTGTTTTTTGTTTGTTTTGTGTTACAGTGAAAAAAGCCAAACTTCAAGGACCTCCAGGTGAGTACTGTTATATTCACAGATACATTAACAGCGACATCTTAAAACCAAATGTTAAATGTTAACATGTAAAGAGCGCACGTGACCTGAAAACAATTTTTTGGGACACATGTTTTACATGTTCGTAACTGCAATCATTTAAGAAAATGACAAATTTGACATTTTATTTTGACATGTAAACATTTTATTTCATATTTGAAAATAGGAAATTGCTTGGAAGTCTCTAGGAGTGTAATGGGTGGCGACATAAAAATAACAAAATAAAGTCATCAGCACTTGCTAAATTAGTATATAATATCTTTTTGATAGTACACAGCAGCAGAAAGAAAGACTTGTATCAGCCCAAAGCCTTCCTCAGTGTTGCTATGTAACTCCTAGGTCTTTGTCAGCGAAGGCCAGGGGCTGAAAAGCGTCACTTTCTTTCAGCAGCTGCACATCATTGAAAACATATTTAATACTTATTTGTAAAAGCTGACAATTTCATTTGTTATGTTGTCTCCACACGTGCAAATTCTAATCGGCATGTGTAGAATCTAATCATGTGAATCAGTTGTGAAAATGTCCAGTTCACATGAGACATCATTGTCTTTTCAGATGTTGAAATATCATGCCACATGTGAAATATTCAATTCACATGTGACACTTTGATTTTCACATGTGAAAAGTCGAATTTCATGTGTGACATTGTAAAAATAGTGTGTATTTATTCAGTCTGATCACTCTGCTATCGTCCAAATGTTTCACAGGTTTAACACAAGCACTGCCACAGTCCTCATCGAATTTTGAAGAACGGGAGGCCATTAAGCCACAGATCATGTTCTCATTTTCTTCATGATTTGGAGCATATTCTATGGCTCCTATGGAACTTTTCGTCAGTGTTTTAAGATATATGTTTAATGACATCATTTGCGATGACAATCTACTACTTCTCTCTTCCGGTGTTTTGAAAAGTCAGCGCATGTAGGCTAATCAGCCCAATTCTGGCAAGTCACTGAAAGCTAGGGTTGATTTTGCATTACGTAATCCCGTGTCCTTCCATGCCAGGCCATGCTCAGGTGAGCTTAGATCGGTGGCTACTAAGTCCAAATCCCCACCTCCTCCACCTAAACAAATCCCTCTAGCGTTCAGGCTCACACCTCCCTTTAAGCCTTGTGACGTTTCTGGTATGAGCAGGCAGCAGTCATGGGCAGAAAGTCACTGTGGCTTTGGATCTGCAGGTGACACTTTACTCTCAATCTCAGTACCTCAACTAACCCTGTGTTCGTTGAGGATAATTGAGAAAGTTAATTATCCAGCAGGTCTCTACATTTGTTCAGCATGTATTATTCTTAGTCCATCCCCTTACCTTTGGTATTTTTTTTAAGTGTCTGCATAGTGCAACAGAGCTGCTTGTGACACAAAGATATTGGTTTTAGATTGTCGGCCTGTGCTGTCTGTCTGTGTCCTACTCCCTCCCCTGGCCCACAACACATGTGACACCTGTCCCAGAGCAAACACCAGGGATAATACAGTTAAGCCAGTCATCTACCTCAGTTGAAATGTAAACATTAGTCATTCTTGGGCTACCTTGTGTCAGTGCTCTTATTTTAACATTTATCAGAGCATGTTTTAATGGCTGAAGAATAACCTGCTAACCTGCATCAGATCAAATCAATTTCATTTATGTTGCCCAAAATCACAAAAACATTGACTCAGGGGGCTTTACAAATCTGTACAGTGAACAACACTCTCCATCCTTAGACCCTCAATTTGAGTTAGGAAAAACTTGTCATATTGGCATCGTCAATACAGTCATCTGCTGTTTTGTTTAACACCTTTTACCATATCATCAAATTCATCCATATTCTGAATATTCTTATTAATATTGTGACATTGATATCTCAGACTCATTAGCAGTGACCTGCACAGTCAGGTCTTTCTCTGAAGCTACAATTTCCTCTTCCTAACATAACAGGTGTGTCAAACACCTGAGGTAACATCAGTTTAGCTTACAGACCTCTGCAGAATAAAGAAAAGGGAAGAAGATATTTGGCATGATGAAAACTTTCAATGACAATATTGAATTTGATCCTTAATTTGGTGGTATTGAATTAAAATAGTCAATACATTTTTTGTTTTAAAATTGCATTATTCTCACATTTTTATGTATACAGCATACAGGTAGCTCATACCAAGATGTAATACAATGTTGTATTTTGAGTTTGCAGAGATGTAAAACATATCTAAGATGAGATCAAGAGCTGACAAACAAAATATTGTTCAAGAACTGGTATTGAAGTCAAAGTATTGGTGCTAGTGGTGTTACCAAAACATTTTGAATGATACCCAGTCCTATCCTCAGGCCATGTTATGCCTGGAGATGACAGCTTTGCTACAACGGGCCTGCAGGTACTGAAATTGCTTACTGTCCTGTTGTGCTGCCAGTTCAATCAATCGGTCATCTGCCTGTTCTGCCATGCACATCTGCACTTAATCTCCATTTTAGGCATGTTAGGTCAGAGTCAAGCAATGTTTGGCCCTTATGTCACCATACTTGTGGGAATTCTGGGAAGGCACAGCCTCTGTTAGGAACTGTGTTAGGTGACAGAAGCCCTTTTTAGATAGACAAGGTGGCACATTTGCTCCTGTCTTTCTGAAACGGAGGCGTAATATTCCTCATTCTAAAAGCCGCCACTGAGGTAGGCGGAAACATGTGACGTGCGTGTAGCACGAAGTTGGGCAGTGTACCGTAGCCGTTTTTATACTGGGCAGCAAGCCGCCAATTTGGCCGTCCTTTTTGCGGCTAGGTCTGTGGATTTTGACAGAACCTCGGAGGGTACGCTTGTTTCCGCCTCGACTGCCATCTAAATCCAAGACGTCAATATGCCGGCCACTGCGTGAGATGGTTGGAGGTGTCGATGACGTGCATTGTTGTGCGACCCACAGCTGGGGAGTTATAAAATCTCGAAACAGCTGATCACAGCAGCCAGTCCATCACTTCAGCTGCGGACGTCAAGATGAGCAACTGGAAAGCCGCTGAGATCTGGGGGATGCTAGCGTAACGGCCAAATTGGTGGCTTGCTGCTTAGTATAAAAACAGCTGGAGTTTAAAGCCTTTTTTGAGGGGAGATGCAGGCTTTTAAATTCTGACACAGTCCAGTTGCCTGTGATACAGCACATAGAATTACCATGACCTGGATAACTGAAAACCTTCATCAACTTGTCATAAAGTTGTTACTCTGTTCATGATGACCCCAACTTGCTCTGCAGAGGGAGACATGTGATTTATTGGAAGAGCCATCAAAGTTTACAGAAGGCTGGTCTAGGATGTGTGTTTGCATTGTACTTTCACCACACCTTCAGCCAGATATCTCTTGGGCATTACTTTGGAACTCTTGTGGAGAACACTGTACACATAGAACTGAAGGTGACCTGGGATTGGCAAGTGGCTAGCTGTCAGACTTTCCACTTCTTGCCATGGGGAACTAGGGTTTGATAAGGGCTGTGTGTTGCTTGGTTTGTGTGTGTGTGTGTGTGTGTGTGTGTGTGTGTGTGTGTGTATTCAGTCTCTCACATTTTCTATCTAGATGTAAGAATTCCTTCCCAAAAAAGATATTTTTTCGAAAAAAATATTTTGCTGTGTGAGGAATATGCTACCAAGATACACTGTTGACATTATGTTCATTTCAGAACTCTTTGTAATGTACGTTGAAAAGCTTCTCATGAGGTGGTCGCAGCACCAATAGATTTATTTCTTCTGTTGCATGCAATATTGATGAGTGGTCTGAATTTGAAATGTCAGCCTTCCAACTGCCTGAGTTTCCCTGACTAATTTATTGAAAAAACTCATCATCGATCAATAATGGATGAAGACACTTGACTGAGGGGCTCGGGGATGAGTGGGTGGTTCACAACCAGGAGCAGTGAGGACTTTTTCAAAACATGGACAGGACACATAGCGGACATCCTCCTACAATTCTCCTCAACCAGTCCCTACTATAAACACCGCAAAGTGGTGTGTTTGGTGTGCATTCACTATGTCACTCTGTGTGCACTGGTGCATTTGTGCAGATTGTGTGTCTTATGTTCCCTGGCCAGGATATTGACAAGGCTGATAATATTAGTCAGTGTTGCATAATTATAACTGTATTAGTATGTATGTCACACGCACACACACAAAAAATAGGATTTTCCTGGACAGAATTAGCAGTTGTATAAGCTGCATTTGAGGCTGACAACTTTGAGAGATGAATATGGTCCTTTTTATACCTTTTTGTTAATAAAGAATTCTGACCAAGATATCAGCTGATAGAGTACATTAGCCTGACTGATTTTCAATCTTGTTGTGATGTACTGTATTTTTCCTTGAATGTTTTACGCTAGGCTTGCAGTATTTGGTGTCACCAGTGTTACACACACACACACAGAAATCTTCTCAGTGCAGCAGCCGCAGAGTTGCAGCACTGAGTAGCAGGAGTCAGAAACACTTACAATCTGTGGAGTGTACATAGAATTGACCAACAATATGATTGTGGAGGATTTGCTGTTAAAGCAAAAATAACCTATTGGGCAATATTTTGGATTTAAACCCAATGTGAATAAGGAACGTGCTAACGTTAATGAGGGGAACAGAGTTGGTGTCCTCACTGAGAAGCTGTAGGTGTGCAGCCTGTCGCCTCTAGTTCTTAATCCAACTGCAAACTATGGCTTCTCCTTTTTCCATTACTCCCACGGACTGTATACAACCACTCCTTGACATATTTCTAACTGATCCGCTGTCAATAAATTGCCATAGATGGTTGTTTTGCTGCATTTTGATGAATGATGAACTCACACTGAACACATTCCATTTCCTGTCTCTCGCCTTCTACGTAATAAAAGTCAACTTGTTTTTCACCAGTTAAATGCATTTTGCTTATGCTTAATGTAAAGCTGCAGCAGAAGGAAATGTTTGGTGTTCATTAGCAGTAAACTAATATAGTGTTCTACAGACAGCATAATCGTTAACATTGGTGTTGTCACAACTAATTAGCCCATGGAAAAAAGGTCATCGCAGCCACCCTCATTATACATAATTATAGCATTTCCAGGGAAGTTTGTTGTTTTAGAAAGTTCATAGTATTATTTGATTTAAATGCTTATGTTCACCATTGATAAAACAACCCCTATTGCAACTCTATATAAAATAAAATTTGCCATTGCATTGCCAAATTTGTAAGGTGAAAAAAGGACAATATTGGTATTGTCTAGATAAATCCAGCGTAGGTCAGACTTCAGCGTGCAGGTATATAGTTTCTGTTTTTCCTGGCAGTTATTGCTGCTTCATCCTCAACAGCCCAGATTCTATCAGCCATAGTGAACAGCACCTGCTGTAAAAGGCCCACAACGACTAAGTGGCTCTTATCTAATCCATACATCCTCTTCCCTTATCTCATCTTCTTCTATTCATGGGAGCTGGCCCAAATGTGGCACAAGGCAGCATGGACTATCTAATTAGGGAAAGGCTTGAGCACCCCCCAGGCTCCTTTTGTAATAAAGCCTGTGTTTTGTTGTTACTGTCCTCTCGAGACACTAATGAGGTCTGTGTCGTGTCACTCTTGCTACTTGTGGGATGGACGCTGCTTTCAAGCAGCATAAGGTCATGTGGGATCTTTTAGCCCAGCTTTATGTCGTGGGGGCTGATTTAATCTTTATTTACATTGTGTCAGTAGAATGTAAGATTCCAACTGTGTCAACTGTATATTGTCTCATTGTGTCAAGAGTTGCTTTTACTTATCTGGCTGCTGCATTAACGGCTATGTGCAGTGTAAATGTTTTGGTATGTAGTCGGGGTAACCAGGAAAATCTTTGTTTAGCGTGGTCAGGTGATCAGTCTATAAAGGAGCAGCTGATGCCTTGCTTGTATTTCCCATACACTAAACAGTGTATGTGTGTGTGCTTTATGTGGGTCATGGAGGCCAATATGGTTTCATTTTCACAGTGTTGGTTTCAAAAAGGGTTAAGTCATTTTTTGTCTGTCTTCTGTTATATATACTTTATTGCTGTGTTTTGTACTTGGAGCTGAAATTGATGTATCATTAGTTGATCATTTTAGTTCCAGCTTTTCATTTGTGTGGATTGGCTGCTTTTCTTGGTGTTAGGCCATGAAGCGGCCTACGTGGATTGGACTTGTTCCATGGATGCTCGATCTGATTGGGATCTGGTGAGCATGGGGCCAGGTTGATGCCTTGAGCTCTGTCTTATTTTCACACCATTCCTGAGTGATTTTTGTGGTGTGTCACACAGTGCTGCACAATTAATGTTAAAATGATTCAAATTGCAATACGACGAAGTGCAATATCCAAATTGCGAAAAAAAAAAAAAAAGCAGAGATGCTCTGGCCTACAAAGCTTGTTCTGTAGATGTAATAAGACATGTTTGTTTGGCAGAGAGCTTGGAAGAGACCTTGAAAAAGCCACATCATAATGATTTTTCTAGTTTTTAAAGGGCAATTAAAACTGTGATGTAAACTGTAGTCATCCATAATAATAAGAAATTGCAATATCTATCAAAATACTGACAGTATCACTTATACTAAGGTGGGTGGTGCATAGTATTAAGTGCCATCTACTTGACTATAAGGACCCAAGGTTTTCCAGCAGAACATTTGACTGTAATGAGATGATCAGTCTTATCCACTTGCAAGTGGCCTTAATGTTTTTGGCTTATCAGTGTAAAAGCCTTACAGTAAATCCTGCTTTCATGAAGGCTAATAACTTAAAATTCATCTTGGGGTTCTCTTTGCAGTTGTTGAATTCTATTGTGTGATACAAAGAGGGTTTTATAATATTTAGGCTAACCTCGTTAATGTAAATTGTACAGAAGCTTTACTAATACCACGGTTCCTTTTAATATCTCTGAATGAATTAGATCTGTGTTCTCCAATCCTTTTCCTGCTCCAACACACCTATTTCAAATGAAAGAACATTATCAGGATTCTGCAGAGCTCGATGATGAGCTGATCATTTGAATCAGCTGTGCTTGTGCAGAAAAACTTCCAGAAAGTGCAGGGCAGTCCCCAGGAACAGATTTTTTAAAAAAAACCCCACTGGATTAGACCATTGCAAAATTTTACGACATCAATGTAATACATTTTTTTGATAAGTCATGTAAACAGACAGCCCCATGTGCTTATTTCATCTATTCACAGATTCAGGTTGAATGTCTGAAAAATGTACAAATCAAATGATTGATATCACATTATAAAGGGATCCATATTGCCCAGTTCTTTCTATCATGCAGCCCCTACTCAAGATCAGCGTTTCAATTTGTTCTTCCAGCTGCTCAAGTGGGGGGCTGTATTTATGCCAAGTCACAGGGAAGACCACCATCGGTGTAGGCTTAGTAACTACCACAGTGACACTGAGCACATCAGCAGGCACATGTTGACGCTCCCTTGTCCCACTGAGGGAAATGAAAAGTGGTTGTTGTGTCACGGGCTGTCTAATCCCCCTCTGAGCCCCCACCTCACCCATCGCCCTGCCCTGTACTGACAGCTGGTGCAGACGGTCTCTGTGGTTCAACTGTCCAACACTACTGGCTGAAAGGAATCTGACTGAGATCACTGGGTGTATAAGTTGTCTGCATAGACAGATTGGTGGACTGACATACTTGAACCCATCTACTGCTAGATTCAAATGAGTTCTAGCAGTGATTATTTACTACGAAAATATTCCAGCTGTCATTGGCTTTGATGTAAATCACTGTTTGCAAAGGCTGCCCTCTCTTTTTACGTTACTGAATATCTAGATAAAAACTAGCTAGTCTTGATGGTATTGGTGCTGACAGAGACCTTTTCTGCAGTCGTAACAGGTCAGGAGTGACTTCCACATCATTTGATCATCAGTGGATGTTCTTCCTTTTTTACATTCTGTACGTTTAAATGGTAATTATTACTATTAGTTTTAAGCTGTGACTCAGTGCAGGAGAGCAATGACAGGCAGTTGGATCCGGTATATCCTGTGTTGGGTTGGCTGTCTTTGGAGATTATCAGGGTCAGTTTGCTGCTCTGCTTTGGCCTGACCTTGCTTGGCTTGGCTGGCATAGTGGTTGGGCGGAGTTTTGTCTACTTTCACTCTCACTTGAGCTCCTGATGACATTTTTACACCCATGCAAAGCCAGCTCTGTCTAACTGGCTTGGTTGGTATTACTTGTATCAGTTTGAACATCTGAGCTACTGTCTGTCTGTTTAATGAGCGTTTCTCTCCATAATGCTGGCTAATGTGTGTATTTGGACCCTGCAGGTTGTTGCAGATATGTCTGTGCAGCATTAATCTTCTTAACCATTCATTTACTATTTTGTATGTAGTCATACATAATTCTCTCTGTAATACAGGCTCCTCCAAATGCCCTGTGTTTTCCTACCATCTCGCTATAATTGAAACTATAAATGAAACTATCATTTTTCCTTTTTCTTTGTTTCAGACAAGTTCAACACCTACGTCACGCTGAAGGTGCAGAATGTCAAAAGCACAACTATTACTGTGCGGGGGGACCAGCCATGCTGGGAACAGGATTTCATGTTGTAAGTTATTAAACACAAACACTGCAGACATGCTTCACAATTTAATTAACTATTTATATTTGATTTTCTTTATCATATACCATCGTCTGTGATTAAAGTCTGTAGTGGACCTCATAGAGTACACCAAGTGTGAGCTCTGTACACTAGGTATGTTCCTTATGATTAATTTCCATTTCAGGGGCACTAACCAATCTAGGTGGCTAATTGTGCACTTCACTACTTCATACTATACAAGATGGTAAATGAAAACATTTGATATGCTTGATTTGTTTTCTTCATGCTTTGTGTCCTGTATTATCATGAAAACCATTCCTAAAGGATACCTTGCCGCACTGATAGCGCAAGGTTGTAGGTGTTTGGTGAAATTGAACAGCCTTAATATAATGCCCTTCACAAGCCATTCATGGATGTTTGTCTTGAAAAGCAAAGAAATCAATGAGAAACTGTCTTTGTGGTTTCAGAGCTCTTTCAGAAAGGTACACAACAGAACACATCAAAAAAGAAAAGGTCCAGGAGCTCTGAAACCCGAAACGAGCTGTATTTTGTGTCATTTTATACCCTTGCTCCTACCTAAGAGCCTAGAGCTTTAAAAACGGCGTCTGTTTTTTTAGGACTTGCATCTCTTTCTAGGAAAATATCCTGATAACCAGCTGCTGTTCATTTCCTCCTTGTAATTCATTCGTTTAATTTCCTCATTTTACTTTGCCTGTGAAAGGTATCTATGGTGACAAGAGAGGCTGCACGTTGTTGCATGTGTGTCATTGTTTGTCTTTTGTGAACTCCCTCATTGCAACTGTGTTTGTTTTTCCAGACCTTCATCCTTCTACTGTCCATTAATGATGTGTTGGCTAGGTCTTATTCAACATAAAACATCAGTGTTTCCAGCAAATGCTGAGCACCAGCTGTTAAAACAAGATATGTTCTGTTAATGCTTGGAGATGATGATGATTCAGCTGAAGTCAAATCTAATAAAAGGGATTCAGATTTTCCGAACAGCAGCTGACTTGCAGCTTATGTTGCTGGGTTTTTAGATCGCTTGAAAGATTTTCAAGTTAATTAGGTCCTGTTTGGCATTTTTGGAAATATGTATACACTTTCTTTCATAGAGATAAATGAGATTATTGAGCCACCCTCGTGTCTTTACAGCAAATAGGAAGCTGCCTCCAGCAGCTGTTTAGCTTATCTTAGCACAAAGACTGAAATCAACTGGAAACGGCTTGTTCAAATGTTCAATAATCTACCTACCAGCAACACTTAAAAGATATGCTGTTTTAAATCATATGCTTATTTGTAATCTGTATCTAAAAGTGTAAAAAGTGTAAATTGTGCTTTTTTTTGGTGGGCCAAATCGACAGGAGCAGAGACGTTTGTCAGTCATAAAAACAGTTTACAAACCAGTGTGTGATAATGTGTTAATGTTAAGTGTTGCACCCAGGCAAAAAATGTTACCTTTGGACAGAGCTAGACCATACAGATACAATAGCAGTATTAATCGATCCATTCATATAATTCTATGAAAGAAAGCAAAAGAAAAAAAAAAACCTTTCCCAAATATTTCCCAAAATATTTATTCCTCTGAAGTTAATAAATTTAAAAATCCAGCTCCACAATCATTAAGTGATTTAAAAGAACAACAAACGTTAAGCTGTTGTTAAAATATAATATTTCTGTATCCACTGTGTATCCACCTGGTTGCTTTAGCACTGAAATTAGTCATATTTGTTTGCAGTACCATAAGAGTCTCTGATGAAGCATAATGCCTTTTCTGAATAGCTATTGATGTTTGTTCTTGTTTTTTTTAATGTGACGTGGAAGTATAAATTGATCAGGGAGAGACTTGCCACTTCTTGCTGGGAGTGCATACGTGGCCCTTTGCAAGTCAATTCCAGTCAAAGAGCTAAAGTAGCCTTACAGTCTTAGTTTATTTGTGCTTTAATAAAAGACAAGGATTGAAACAATGATGAAATCAAACTCAAATCTACTTGATTTGATAACTCTGAACAACAGATGTGTCACGGTTAAAATTAGCACCAGTTTGATTTAAATGCCTTGCTAGATTTTATTCTGTGCCATTTTGAATGAGCACACAATTTAGAAAGCTCCTGTCTCTGCACCTGGACACCCTTGGCACTCGCCGCTCCCCTCTCGCACTTCTCTCAATTAGCAGCTCTCTTTGATGATCTTTTCTCTAATCTTCCTTTTGTTTGGCCTGTCGATAGTTGTAAACTGCCACAAATGAGAATATGCAAATGCTCTTGTCACGGCCTCCTTTCAAATTTGGTATGCTGTTTTATTGCTGTCATCAAGCTGTTTTTGAGCCCTTTGAATAGCACATTGAATGACAAAACAAGGGCTGAATGGATTATGACAGCTAATACACAACGAAAAAGAGGAAGTGGCCTTTGTTATCAGCCAGTTGTAGAGTCTGCCAGTAATTATGTAGAAATTTCTGGTTCATTGAGTGTGAATTGGATGACATACTGGAAAGTTTCCTTTTTTTCTATTCTGATAGCAAAGGTTCAAACTATACGGCCCCATGTTTTATCCACTGACATCTCCCATGAATTTTATCAGGAAATGTTTTTGTTTTTTTTTTTTAATTAAAGCATGACATTACTTTATAACTAAATATCATTTTTGTTCTCAGCGAGATCAACCGGCTGGACCTTGGCCTCATTGTCGAGGTGTGGAACAAAGGCCTCATCTGGGACACCATGGTGGGGACAACTTGGATTCCTTTAAAGAGTGTCCAACAATCGGAGGAGGTGAGAACATGCACCAACACACGTCATATAGCCTAGAAAAATAGATAGTCTAAAGGGTCCAATTGTTTACCAAGGTAAATATTAATATAAGTATCTTTCTGCAGGAGGGCTCCGGTGACTGGATCTTTCTGGATGCAGAAGTCCTAATGAAGGCAGATGAGATATATGGCACTAAGAATCCAACACCACATCGAGTCCTTCTAGATACCCGCTTCGAGCTGCCTTTTGGTGAGATATCAGAGTTGCCCACCCCACTTTTTCCCTTGTTAAACTTCCATAATAAAGCGATGAAACAAAAGTTCAGGTGCTTATGTAAGACATTTCTCAGCGCTGTTCTCTCAAATACCTGCTCTGACTACAGTGTGTGCATTAGTGATATAGAGAGAACTTTAGTAAATCTGGTTTCCTGGGGGCAAATGAAACCTTGATCCACTGAGTTACACAAAGGCCACACATGTTTCCTCCTGAAATGTCAGCAGTCTGTTTCTGAGGCTACACCATCCAGCCCGGGGCACCGTGTAACAGACTGATGACGTCTTCATGTCCTGTGGTCTTATATAAGCATAACTTCCATTGATCTGTGTTGTCAACTTGAATAGAACAACATACTCTACCTGGGTAGAATATAAGGACACCTTTCTTTGAATACGTAACATTATCTCAATGTATGAAGGACACTTAATATTAACAACTAAGGGCTAGAAACGGGACACTCTTAGATTATCATCTCAGATATTTGTCTTACTCTTGAATGTCCTTTATCTGGTTCCGCTGGGGATGAGGCATTTCTGTCCTGCATTAATTGGGGGCACTGACTCATCAATAGCATGCTCTCCATTATTAACTTAGGTTCAAAAATATAATTTTATTTTAAAAGATTGTTCCATTGTGGCCAACAGGATTAAGCGATCATTAAGATAACTTTTATAAACTGCATATTCCTAACATGAGGTATAAGAATTTTGTTCCGTTAACTGTTTATTCACTGTTTTCTGGAATCATCTACAGCAGCCTTTGCATATATTTAAATTAAGTTGCATAGATTATTTTTTCTCCTCACCACTTCGGGAAAGAGGAAGTCCACAACACGCTGACAGATACCTATCCCAAACATGCTATATATGTTATCTTCTAAAGTCTGAACATATTTAAGAAAACTCTTCCAAGATTTACCGTATTTTCATTTTCGGGTCAAACTCATTTTCAATGGGAGTGCTACAGGCACTACTATGATCAAAATCGCTATTTTTAAAACACTAAGAAGGCTTGACACAACATTAAACAATATTCTCAATGCTCTTGTTCATGTGTAGAGACCCTGGTGATCCTACAAGCAAAGTTTCATGTTGTGTCGAGCCTTCTTAGTGTTTTAAAGATAGCGATGTTGATCTTAGTAACCCCCGTAGCACTCACATTGAAAATGAGTGTGACCCGAAAATGAAAATATGGTAAATCTTAAAAGTGCCTCTTTTGTCGTAATCATGCATTTACATGAAGGTTTGACTTGGGTGCATTCACAAAAAAAGCCTAGGTTGCATTTTGGCGAGAGTCTTCCTCCTCGCAATGTATTTAATGTAATTAATTTATCCCAAGGGACAATACAATGATCTTCAATTTTGGTGGGTGTAAAGTCCTCTTGTAGTTCTAGCTCCATTGCAAGTGCTGCATATACAGGCTCAAGCTATGCGATCAAAAGGCATCAAAGTTAAAGCAGGGTGTCTGTCCACTGAGTGGGAGACAGCATCTGTTTTAAGAGGAGACCTTTCAAGGTTGCAGGGGGCCATCGAGATTCTCTGTGCCACCAGAGCCATTCATTAAAGCTGTGGTTCGGTGTGTCTTTGAAGCCCTGGTCTTTGTGTGTGTGGCCTTTTAATGTGCATCTGTCAACAGTGCAGCACACACCCCCCTGGAAATTGGGGATGGTGAGAGCACCTGATCTGATACTTACTTTACTTAATACATGAATTCAAAGAAATCATTTATTTCTTTTTATGGCACATAGCACAACTAAATAGTGACAAATATTTTATCTACATGAGAAGAAACGTGAAGAAATATAACATAACATGTCAGTAACATGTTAAAGGTGCAATATCTAAGAATTGGCAATGTGTTGAATTCATACTCGAAACCAACATGTGGTGGCATATCACAGAGTAACCTATGTCTTGCTGAATGTAAATTATGAAGTTAATTTGGTTAACATTAATTGGCTAGGGCTAGCTGATTACCAGACTGTCTTAAGTAGATATTTCACAACAACACATAAACATCATGACATCTAAACAGTTTCCTCACATGCTGTTGATAATTTTTGCTTACTTGTTGTCAATTTTGCTGTCATAAAAAATGACTGATTTAACAGTTGTCAGTTTAAAGCCCTCCATGATGTATCATGATATTGCGAATGATAAGGCAATGTTGATAATTTTTGTGATAATGCTATAGAATGCTCTAGTATTTGTTTGTAGAGTGGCTTTAGTATGGAGAGTCCAGGGCTGGGACAAAGAATACAGTCTCAGGTAATAGATATGGTTTAATGGTTTAGTTGAGTGCCAGATTTAGAACTGATTTCATACCATCTGTACCGTTCTCTCACATACTGTATACTGCATGTAGCTCTATTGTATGTGGCTTTGGCCTATTTTTCTTTTAGCATAGGTTTTCTGTCTGCTAACATGTATAACTTAATATTTTAAATTTTGTGTTAGACTGTAAACTGTAACCATTACCACCTCTTAAAATTAATTTGGTTTATCACTGTCATGACTCATCTGTAGCATATTTGAATGCTGGATCTCTTACGCTGTGACATAGAATGTTCCTGACAGTTTGGATCCCTTCACAGTTTGTGGCCATTGCTAACTAAATATTTTCATTTCCTCATTCCTAAGGGGCTCATGAGAAATTAAACAGTCATAAATGTGTTATGATGGCATCCTGGAATGTTGCTTGAAATGAGAGGAAGCATGATGTTGGAATATAAAAAAAGGTTCACGTGAATGTTTGTTTTGGCACCAGACATCCCAGATGATGAGGCACAGTACTGGACAGGCAAGCTGGAACGCATCAATACCATGAGAATCGATGATGAGGTAAAGTGGAATTTTACTAATTAGTTTGTGTTAAGGAATATGAGTGTATATTTGTTAATAACATACATTTGGTATATAGTTTTTTCTAGTCCTAGTATGTTCCTGTTTACTACCTCTTGTGCTCATGACGCAGATCATCTATAGGTTGTTTGTTTCTATGAATGCTGATGGTGTCGTGCTAAGTTACTGTGGTATTAATAACAACATGACGACATGAAAACACACTTGACCGCTGTTGTGTTTGGCTCTCTCTCCTCTGTAGTACCCTCTTCAGGATGATGTTCAGAGTCGCCCACTGCCATTTGCAGCTTCACAGTGCTGTGAGTGTGCCTGCCCATACTGCTCTCAGCCTCTAGATGGAGCCAGTTCTCCACCCTTCTAACTCTTAAGCTTTGCTATAATTTCCTCTCTCTCTCTCTCCCTTGAGCTTGTTTACTGCCTAATATAGTAACAGTTGAATCCTGTTAATCAGAGTTGAAAATGAAGACCATACAACATCAGTCTGTCTTTATTTCCACAAATTTTACTGAGCTGAGTTGACTATTCTTACTGTTTTGGCAGTCTTTCAGTTTGTTTTCCACTCTGAGAACCACTGATCCTCACATTTTCCAGCACAGGGGACACTTTTTTTGGTTCTCATGACCCCTACCTCCTCTAACTCTACCTCTCACTTGTAACGTCTGCACTTTCACCAGGCAACTATTTCGGATGGGCCGAGCCACTGAGTATGTAAAACACAACTTTGATCAAAATTCTACCCCTGGCCAACCCTCAGCGCTCTCTGCATGTCCTAATGTCCCATATTCCCTAATAACATGTAATCTAGAAGGTTCCCTTGCATTTTACCTTTCATTTTCATTTTAACACTTGATTTTCCTAAGTATTTTTCCTCAATCCCCTTTGGCTTTTTGATTTCCTTTTGTGCTCTCGCTGTTCTCCTATTTTTTATGCTATGCCATATAACATCCATAAGCCACGTTTACTTTATCTGTGAATTATTGATACGGCACACAAGTAAAGGTCCAGGAAAACTCATCAACAACACGGATATGTGTTTTTCTTTCTCACTGAAATTTTAAGGACTTTTATAAATCAATGAATAGTTTCAGTCATTTTTAAGGAAAAAAAATAAAACATCTGCTGGTGTCAACGTCTTAAATACAAGGATTTGCTGCTTTTTTTCAGTAAATGAAGAGTATGTTGGTTTTGGGGTGTTGTTTGGACAGAAAAAGGAATCTGAAGGTTCACTTTGGTCTGTGTGAAATTGTGAAAAGAGTGTTGAAATGCATTAATAAAGTCATCCTTAGTTGCAGCTCAAACATGTTTGAATATGATAAGAAGTAACATTTGTACAAATACTTACAGGCCACTTCATTAGGTGCCCTTATTATAATGTTTTTGACTGACAATGTCAGAGAGGTATTAATTTAAGTAATAGTAGTTTGCAGTTGTAGCATTATTTTGAGTTGTGTGAAGTAGAAGTATTACATTTCTGACAGTCTCAATATGAACTGAAACATTATAAGCTTTGTTTAAAAAAAAAAAAAAGAATTCACGGCTGTTGTGTTTGGCTGAATTACATTGTGCATGTGTTCCTGATGAAGTGGTTAGATGGTGTATTATGTTATATATTTATAGTCTACTATACAGTAGGAGCCTTTATTAATATTTTAAAGGGTGTAAATTGCAGTTGCATCACTAAACTGATAGGGGGCAGTCTTTGCTAACCTATAATTCTCTGTCACCTTGACATCTCATTGTCCTCCCATTTTACTCCAAGAGATATCAGCAGAATCAGTTTATCTTTCACCCTCTCACTTTATCGCTTTGGAAAGATAAACCTCTGATGTCAGCTGTCCCCCCCAGCAGACACCAAACTCATGGTTAGCTCTTTGGCACTGACACTTTGAAAAAGTGTTTCATTTAGGTGCTCTTCTTTTGAGCGGCATTGATCTGATATTATAACTGTAGTAACAACCGCATTTAATTATTCTGTAACATTCTTTGAATTAAGCTGTCTGCAGCTTCTTACTTCTATGTTTGCATATATAATAAAACAACATCATCTATAGTATAATATAGATGAAGAGCAGCTCAATTTCTTCCATTTAAGGAGAGCTTGCATGTATGACATGCATGACATTTGCCCTCTAAACCTCCCTATTAACTTGGCATCCATTCCCTTATTTCTTCAGCCTTTAACCGTCTTGTCCAGATAGGTAAAATCTTAGCCAGGATGCATCCTCATCTTTGACATTGTTTTAAAAATAAGCAAGGATTATGGTAATATAAAATGCTTGCAGTCACATGAAACACACTAATGATTCAGGAAAAATTCAAGTAGTCATAAATTTATTCACCCTGTTGCAGCTCTGGATGACCAGGACAGTGCTGTCGATGACCGGGATAGTGACTATCGGAGTGAGACGAGTAACAGCCTGCCTCCGCGTTACCACACAACGGCTCAGCCCAACTCCTCCATGCACCAGTATCCGATGGGGCCTCGGCAGCAGCACCACCCCGACTCTTGCACAGACTCTGTCCACAGTTTTGACCTGGACTACAGGGATCAGAGAGGAAACAGGTAGACAGAGTATCCACAAAGTCGCCTATATACACCCTCACTATATATATATATATATATATATATATATATATATATATATATATATATATATATATATATATATATATATATATATATATATATATATATATATATATATATATATATATATATATAATATGCATACGTGTACCCTGAAATCAGTCAGTCAGTTTCAGAATCAGTGCATCTGATTATTTAAGTATCAGAATTATTTAAATGGCCCAGCTTGTGTGGGGACATTACAAAAACTTGTGTTATTGTTATTATTATTATTATTATTATTATTATTATTACATAGCTGTTGTGAGGCCAGTTTTGGTCCATAAGACAAACTGTTTCAGTGCATGGGATATACTTTCACTCTTGGATTGTCATGGAACACATGCGTACCATTGAGACTGCAGCAAATCTGTCTGTGTTGACTGATAGGGAGTTGATCCGGATAATTCTATATCCGGGAAAAAAAAATGGGACTATAGCCAGTGAAGGCTCATTGTTCATGTTTGTTTTTGTCTTGAGGGTGTGTTTTGTTGGTTGAAGTTCCTAGTAGTTTGAATGCCTCTGAATTTGGTTTAGCCATATCACCGAGGAAATCCCTCTGTCACACAAGGAGGAAGTGGGTCAGTGACACACACGCATTTCTTTTGTGATTAAAAACTTGGTCAGTGTACACTATATGGTGGTGATTTAACATGCATTACTCATGAACACTTCTGCAGGCTGAGTGTTGAAGAACTGATAAGCATGACTGTTGCTGTCGGGATTTACAAAGATCGAAATTCAGAAATGTGTGCAGACATAGGTGCAGATATTCAGTCTTAAGTCTTGCAAACACATACAGTTTAATTGCCAGTGCACACTGAAATGTCTAAAGGTATTTTTGAGGCAATTTCTGGAATTTGCCATTTGTTTTTAGTATATCAAAGCCTTCAGGTTTAGCTGTGCTCAACCCTTACAACATCATCAAAGACTGCTACATATTTATTGAACTTGTAATCTGTTAAGAATGTTGCATGATTATATCTTTACAATTGCATGAAAATGTTCTCTCTTAATTTCTTCATTTATCGCACTGCTTAACTTGTTTGCATTTTTTCTTCTGGTTTGTTTGCTTCTTCTTTTCTGTCCCTGTGTCCTTTCCCATCCCTTTATCAAATATATTCTTAAACTTAAAATAGATCATTAAACCAGAAGGGCAGGGTCAGAATTATACCTGTAGATTCTGGCATGGGGGTTGAAGATTGGGAAAACAAATACAAAGGGCAGGGCAAGCCTCAGCTGAGTGACTTCTTAGATGATGAGGAAGACAATGTTATCCTTCGAATGGGAAAATCCTACCCTGAGCCATCACACACGTCTATCCGTCAAAGTAGTCATTGTAGTGGTTTTCTGCCTGCCACCTACCCTGAGGGCTATGACACTATTGATCGGCGGCGGAAAAAAAAGATAAGAGACCCAGGAGGGTTGTTGAGTACAGAGACAGACAGAATGAGAGAAGAGGCTTTTCCCTCTGACCTTGCGCTGCTCCGTGAGAAAAGGGGGGAGCTGTTTATGCGGCAGGTAGCCGAGATGCAGGAAGAGGAGGAACGTATGACATCATGCCTGAGGCCATATAAGAATGGTCTTCTCTACAAGACTAGGATGTGGGCTAAAACTGAGCTGGACAACACTTTGGAGAATTATGTGGCATACAAAAAAGAGCAAGATGCAAGAATGAGGGCACGGTTTGATTTTGATTTAGAGACTTCTGAGGATCTGCAATACTCCTATGTAGGAGTAGATGAGAATATTGATGACATTGGCTTTATAACTGAGGACTTTCACCCAGAGAGCACAAGACATTACAAAGACAGGTATTCTTACTCCTATGAGGGTCACATGGAAAATGCTCAGGGTCTTCGAGAAAAGAAGTGTGGGAAAGGTAAAATTGGAGGATGGGCTACAGAGGCAATGCTGTCTCCTGTAGAGGAACCAAGTGATGAATATGTTGACCCTATGGATGAGCTCCAGTGTCTCGTTGAAACAGTTTCCGAATATCTTGCTGAAAAAGAAGAAGAAATTAGCAAGTATGGTTCCCTTCCAAAATCAAGTAAATCTAGGCTATCATCTCAAGGTAGCTATATAGCTGATTCTTTTGGAGAGGAACAGAATTGTTCATCACAGGATCAGAAAGGACAATCCACACACACTCCTACTGACCAGAGCATTTCAGGAGTGAAAAATGCCATGAGCTCATTATTTAATTCTTTCACTGACAGAGTTGGAGGAGGCCCAAAACAGCCTGTCACATCTCCACAACCACCATCTTCTCAACCCTCACAATCTGGACTAACAAAACTGTTGTCCTTTATTCCTAAATCAAATAGCTCTGCACCTGTAGCAGTTGTATCTCCAGTAGAAACTTCTCATGAAAAATCATTCAGCTCTTTGCCTTCTCAGCCACAACATGATGCCAAGACACAAGGTTATAGTCAAGAAACAAGAGGTCTCACAAGGACCAAGACTCCAGAAAGTGCAAATGAATACATCCCTGAGTTTACAACCAAACCTCCAAGCGCTCCAGGTAATTCGGTATTGGGGAAATTGAATCCTTTAAAGCTTTTTTCAGCAGGAGATATTGGGAACTCTGCTGAAAACAAACAGACACCACAGTCTGCATATTCTCAGGACCATACACAATGGGATGAGAAACACAGTCACCAAGGTAAGCGGTCAGTGACAGCAGATGGAGGTTGGAAATCAGAAGAATTAAGGAGTTCATCACAACAGAAACATTTTGGTCAACAACAAGATGGAAATCTATATAGCAGACAAAATCCCATGATTAACAAACAAGAAAATGTGCCTGTTCCAGGACCTGCAAGCCAGACTGGCCAAACACAGCCAGCAAATACTGGATTCTTCAGCCCTTTTAAGAAGTCATTAAGTTCACTGATCACTCCCGTCGTCCCCGTTCCACCTCAGGGAGCTCCACCTATAGCAGTCTATCCAGTGTTTGGATCAACACAGGATCCCAGATTAGAAAAACCTCTGGAAGACCCATCATTGAATAGTAATATTAAACGTCCTTCCATGTCCTCTGAACATGTCTCCACTCAACATTCCAAAGCAGAGGGAGGCATGCTCTCCGGTTTTCTAAAGTTTGCATCCAGTGAAGATGTCAGTGCCTCAATGAATACACAGAATTCTGTGCAACCACGTCATAATATAACTTCAGCATCTTCCACCTTGAATACTGCTGCGCCCAAGGAAAACACTGAGAAGGGATGGTTTTCCAGCATGTTTAATCCTACCTCTGCTCCCTCAGGTTCAAATCAGAATTTTACAAGTCATCTGCAATCTCAGAACAGCAGAGTGCCATCTGGTTCACATGCACAACATATTTCAAATCAGAAACTAACAACAGCCCATCATGAAATGCAGCATCAAGCTCCCAATCAGCCTGAATCACAAAGTTTTTTGACAGGTCTTTTTAAAGGGAGCTCAACTGAGGACGTCTCTCATATGGGCTCCAATCAAACGAAACAAGGAGGACTGCTATCTGGACTTCTTAAATTTGGTCCTACGAATGACCAATCTGGCAATTTGCCACAACAAACGTCCCATGACAGTCAGCCACCAAGGGGCAGTAATCCCCCACAGTTTCCTCATAACCATCCTCCACAACAACGTTCCTCAGCTCCACAAACAGGGGGCCTTATCTCAGGGCTATTGAAGTTTTCATCAACAGAAAATATACCCCAAAACATGCAGCCCTCTGTTGCTGAAATGCAGAGGAACATCCCTGGCAATTACTCAGGTCAGCAGCAGACTTCAGATGAAACGCAAAGCCAGCCTCAACAAAAGGGGCTGTTGTCTGGTTTGCTTAAATTTGCATCCTCAGAGAAATTTTCAAGCAGCCAAACAGTTCAGCACCAACAAGGCAGTCTTCAGCATAAACAAGAGGATTTGAATCCCCAGACTAATCAAAGTCCAAACCAAGTGCCTCATTTTAGGAACAGAACATCAAGTCAGCATGTTATCCAGCAGGAGACAAGTAAACCAGGCTTTACTCGACAACAAACAGTTCCACTCCAGCAACAACCATCCAAACAAAGTGGTCTTTTATCTGGTCTTTTTAAATTTGCATCAGCAGACAACATAAACACACAACAACACCCATCTGCTCAACCACCCATAATTCCCCCAAGTAAATCCAGCCATGAGCAAACAAGACCTAGGAATAACCCAACTTCCAATGAAAATCAACCACAAAATGACTCAACACAAAAAACAACCACAAATACCACAACTGGTCTACTTTCTGGACTTTTCAAATCCCCCTCAGAAAATATGTCTCAACAGCAGACCAGAACCATCCATGAGACACAACAAGTTAAAGTACCAAGCAGCCAGACAGCTGAAACACAGCCAGAGACAGCAAGTCAATCTGGAGTGCTTTCAGGATTGTTCAGCAAGTTAACAAAGTCATCTGAAAATATTGACACAACATGCCAGACATCAACATCACCACATCAGAAAACCAATGATTATACAGTAATAACAAAGACCCCACAGCAAACACAGTTACACACTAATGTAACACAACAATCTTCACAAGAACATGAAGCACAAGAGAAGAGGATACCAAGAACTGCCCAGCAAGGGTTTTTATCTGGACTGTTTAGCAAAAATGTAACCGAGGACCCCTCACCTCCTAAACAAGCAGAAACGTCAGGACAGAATGCAGAACAGCAGACACCCTTGACTAGATTCACAGAGTCGCCAGTGGGCAAATTAAAAAGCACTTCCTCAGACTTTGGAAGGGACTACTTTCAAAGAGTTGTTCCAGGTTCTTTCAATCCAGGAAAGAGCCGACATGCAGTAATCTGTCCACCTGCTTCAGTTGATACTGAGAGTTTAGATTTACGAACATCTGCTACTTTTGCAAGATCTCTTCAAAGCCAGGCAGCATACTCCTCATTTAGCACAGGTAATTTATCTCAGTTATATTATTCAAGCCCGCTTCAATCAGTTCACCCAATGGCTTATAGTACAGGAAATATTAATTCCCTTTTACAAAGCCATACAAATTCTTCAGTAATGACTACACAGCTATGTAGTGGCGGAAGCAATTCTTCTTTGTATGAAGCTACAAGACAAAATTTGTACCAAGGTCAGTTGTCTCCTTATGGGTTGAGTCCCTCCTATGATGAAAACCAGTGGATCCGTGAAAGTGCTCTATGGCAGCAATTTCAGAATGAGTCACTAAATTATCAGTTCCAGGGGGAGGATCAAGTTTATAGACAGAGCTGTGATGGTGCATCATCTGCTCTTTGCTCTACCCCCTCAAATATATATCAGCCATATAACTCCTCTACACCATGGCATGGTGTTAGTAACCAAGAGCAAATTAGACCATATCAGTTAGAGGAACAAAGGAATGATGATCTATACACCAAGAGGAAATTATGGAACAGTTACGAAGACTTGGGAGACAGAGAATATGCATCTAATGAAGAGGGTGTTTTGAACTTAACTACAAAACAGAGCAACACAAAGTTTGGGAAATGGCATTCTTTCAATGATGGTAGCACTTACAGCTTGAATGGGGTTTCATATCATGAAGGCTATTATGAGGAGACTGCACCCAGCTTATCTTATGCAGCTAACTGGCAATATGGAATTGATAACGCAGCCTTACAAAATGTTAATAAGGATGGCATAAGCCATCGGAGTCAATTTAATTTGAATAGACCAATAGATTCAAACTATCTTCCAAGTGCCCAAACTGAGATGGAAGATTCCCTATACCTTGAAGACACTGAATGGTATCAGCAGTGGCTGGCACTTTTGGAACAAGGAATGTGGTGGCCAGCAGAGGACGGTGACTGTGGCTACTTTGTTTACACAGATCACGAGTACATTTATGCCTTGCTGACAGATGCAGCAGGTGAATACGTGTATGCATGTGGCCCCGAAGGTGAGTCTTTGGGAAATGCACAGAAACTAGATGGTTTTCCCAGTGCTTGGCTACACAATGAAATGGTTTGTGTTTGTGGCTTCAAAATTCCACTTTACAATGAGGACGAGCTTCTTTGGCTGCCTGGTCAAGATCATTGTGATTCTCAACTTCTTAATGCCCCCCTCGATTTGACTGCTGCCTATAGAAAAGGAAATCAGATCATGAATTTAAATCTTGAGAAGTTTTCTCAAATGTTTGAAAATTCATTTGTGTCACAAGGGCAACAAGGTGTAGATTTCACATCGTACAGGTTAAACAAAGTCAGGATGGATCCAAGACAGGCCAGTTACATGTATGAGGATCAATGCAACGGTGTCATTGACCTGTCCTGTCATAATAAAGACCATATGGGCCCTTACTGGAACAATCAGGAAATGAAGACATTTCTTGCTCAAAAGGTTGCTGTGTCCCTGAACTCTACTCCTGCCGCAAATTTAAATCATCAGCTACTTCACAACTGTTACCAGCCTTGCCAACGGAGGCGTTCATCCACTGGGGTAACAGTAAAGCATGTAGATGATGTGCTAGAAGAAGAATGGAGAAAAAGAGTGTGCCCAGGAGAACAACAGCCTAATCGTCAAGTCAAAAAAGTGTCTTCCCTCATTTCTTCTTTTGTTGGAAAAACATCACAGACGGAGTTAAACAATAGTACCACATCCACCAGTGATCAAGCTCCTGACAAAAATACAAAGAACATTCTCTCATCAGGTTTCCAAAGTCTGAAGTCAAAGATCATCAAAGAAGAACCTATTGCTGTGAAGCCAGACAGTATTAAACAACAAATACAGAAACCAGCTTCCACGCAGGGAAGAATTTTGCCAACAATACCAACAACCGCTCAAGTGACTCATCCCTCGGTACAATCACATACAACTTCACAGAAACCGAGACTTTCACGTCAGGCTACCATGGGACAACAAACAACCGCACCACCATTGCCCAATGTTGCAGTGCCTTTAGGATCAAAAGAATCTCTTAATAAACCTGTACCACCAGGACAACGTACATCTGATAAGCCAATGGATACACCAGGGGAAAAACCCTCTGAACAGCCACAGGCAGGCTTCATGAACTTTCTGAAAACTGCAGTAGGAATAGAAGAACCAAAGCCAGATCCTCAGAAATTTTCTCAGACTGTACCCAATCAGCAGAGCAAATCTGGCAGCCCTGTTTCCTTACCAGACAGTACTACATCCAGTAAAGAGGCCACAGGAGTTCCAAACCTCTTTGGATCAATCAGCAGCCTATTTAGTACTGAACCCTCACCACCTCAGAAACAGCAAATGAAACCTAGTGCTACTGAGGCTTCACTGACATCCAGACCGAAGGTTATACAGAGACAGCAAACAATGGACCAAAGTGGCACCTCTCGACCTTTACAGGGCCAACCTCCAAACAAAAGTATATCCCAGGCATTTTCTCCTAATTCTTCCACGGGTCCTGAAATAAGACGATCAGAAACTGTGCCACCAAAACAGGATTCAGGGAATAAACCTTCTGGTGGACTGTTTGGGTTTTCAATTGGAGAAATGCTGTCAGGATCAACCGCAGCTGCCCAATCTGGACCCACACCTCAAACACCTGCATCAGCTACAGCTCCACAAGAAGAATCACTTGGAAAAAGTATATTATCAATCTTTAGTGTGCCAAATCCTCCACAGGCTTCACCTAATACAGGGCCCATGCCTCAAGTAAGGCCACCAAGTGCCACACCACAACTTCCTCAACAGGAATCACTTGGTAAAAGTATATTATCAATCTTCAGTGGGCCAACTCCTCCTCAGGCTTCACCTAATACATCAAGCATGCCTCAAGCATGTCAACCAAGTGCAGCTCCACAACCTCCTCAACAGGAATCACTTGGTAAAAGTATATTATCCATGTTTGGAGGATCAAGTCCTCCTCAGCCTCCTACTCAAACGAAGTCTGCGGCTGAGGTACCACAACAAGGAGCTGTTCCTCCAAAAGACCCTCCAAATTCAGGAATTTTTTCACTCTTTGGTGGTCCTAGCACCCAACAGTCTCAAGCCCAAACTGGATCTCTTCTTGGGGGAATTCTGCCTGGGTCATCAACTTCATCTGAAAGTCCAGTTAAAGGACTGTTGTCAATGTTTAGTGATCCCAGTCCACCACCATCTCAGCCACCAACATTGTTATCTCAGCAAAGAGTAGCTCAATCACAAACCCAACAAGGGGAACCTCAGACACAAACGAAGCCACAAGCACAAGGGCAGCCGGCCACCTCTGTTCTTGGGGGATTATTGGGTGGCTTGTCTACCTCTAGTGAAAGTCCAGGAAAATCTTTGTTCTCCATGTTTAGTGGCCCCAGTGCTCCTCAAACACCTGGAGATGGTGGAAATTCAAATTTGTCTACTTCTCCAGGGACTGCAGCACCCAAAGAACCTGTCAAGAGTGTACTCTCTGTTTTTAATGATGTTGTGTCCCCTCCACAGCAAACTCCAAATTCATCTGCTGCTGTTAGTGCTCCTAAAGAGATTTCTTCTTTGCAACAAGGCTCCCAAATGTATTCTGTTTCCAGTAGCCCCGTCCCAGAGGTAGTAGCTACCAGTGAAACATCAAGTGAAGTACATGTTAGTCCATCCACTGAGTCTACTGTAGATGCAACACGGGATGCCACAATTAAAGGCACTGATGTTGCATCAATGGCACCAAATACAGAATGTTTCACTGCTCCAAAGGAAATGAGCACAGATGGTGCATCCCAGGATTCCGCTCCCTCTAAAGAACCACCAGCTTCTGGTTTTCTGTCTATGATCAGTGGATCAGGCCAACAGACTCCATCCACACAAGCTGGTTTCATTTCAGACAGTCCAGGAAAAGGTTTGCTTTCATTATTTTCTGGGCCCAGCACTGTAACTCCTTCACCTACAGGGTCTGCACCTGGATCATCAGGCCCCAAGGATGCACCAGCCAAAGGTTTGTTCTCTGTGTTTGGAGGTTCTGCCCCTCAGCCCTCTTCCCAGCCTGGAGGTTCTCTATTAGGGTCGATGTTTGGAGGTTCTTCGCCCCAGACAACAGCTTCTCAAACAGGGGGATCATTACTGGGTGGTTTGTTCGGAGGGTCTGTTTCTCAGGCTGCCCCTCAAGTTGGTCCCACTAAGATTGGAGGGGCTGCTCCTCAGACAGCAGGACCTCAAGCAGGGGCATCCTTACTTGGGGGCTTATTTGGTGGAGCTGCTCCTCAGGCTGCTGGATCTCAGACTGGTGGGTCTGTTTTGGGTGGAATTTTTGGAGGATCAGCAGCTTCAGCCACAGCACCTCCGACTGTTGGGTCCTTTGGTGGAATATTTGGTGGGGCAGCAAACCAGTCTTCAGCATCTTCAAATAATAGCTCTATACTGGGAGGTATTTTTGGAGGATCATCTTCTCAAACATCTGCTGCACAGACTGGTGCATCTCGTTTGGGTGGCATTTTACCTGGAGCATCTGCTCCGAATGACATACCTGATAAAAGTTTAATTTCAAGGCTTGAAGGATCTGTTCCACCTGCAGCACCCACTCCAACTCCAACACCGAAACCCTCTGATGACAGTAAAACTGCGCCAGACTCTTTAATTGATACTGCAATCAATAACAAAGAGCAGGGAGAGGCACTACAGCAACCTGACAATAAAACTACCCTAGCCCTAGCTGGTTCTGAAAAATCTGTAATTGATACTGCTACCAAAAGCACAGAGCAGGAAGTGGCAATAGAGCAACCTAACAGTGATTTTCAGTGTCTTGGGACAAGCATGCCCAAATCTGATGTCAGTGTCATAGAAGAGGTCCATAGCAAAAATAATGACATGCCAAGTGCATTGGCTAATGATATTCCGTCTAAGGAATCTGAAGTCTGTGCACCAGCACAACAACCTGCAAGACCAGAGCTTGTGGGTGATCAGTCGAGTCAAGATACAGTACCACCTAAAATAGAAGGGGAAACATCAGCCACTCAGTCTGCAAATGTTGTGGTCCAGGGACAACAAAAGCCATCAGAGCCTGACACAGTTACAGGCTTAATGTCTTCCCTTTTCAAACCAACAGTTACATCCACTGAAGGCTCTCAACAACAGCAGAAGAACTCACTTTTTGGTCTGGGTGGAACAGCACCTCAAGCTGCTACTGGTCAGTCTGGAGGATCACTACTAGGAAGTATATTTGGTGGGTCTAACACTGAGACAGCAGCTCCAGAGGCAGGAGTATCATTACTGGGAGGTTTATTCAAGGGTCCTGCTTCACAGCCCAGTCCTCAACCCACTGCCCCCACAACTGGGGGGTCATTATTAGGTGGGATGTTTGGAGGAGGATCTACTGCAAAGTCTGCAGGCCCCCAGAGTGGTGGATCATTATTAGGTGGCATGTTTGGAGGATCTGCGGCAACAGCACAGCCTGGTAGTTCTTTACTTGGAGGAATATTTGGAGGAGTCACTGCTCAGACTGCGGGACCACAGACTGGAGCATCAATACTTGGTGGAATAGGTGGATCTTTATTTGGGGGTATGGGACAACCATCTAAGTCACCTGAAACAATGCCAGCTGAGCCCAAGCCAACACCTGGCACTACTCCACACCTGCAGTCTAAGATTGAAAGTGTACCACCTAAAGTATCTCCATCTGGCACTCCGACAAGCACAAAGAACATAGTGGACTCAACCGTGCCAGAAAACAATCAAGAACAACAGAACAGCAGAACAAGTGGTAGTGCTGTGACATCTGAGCCAGCTTGTCCAGAAACTTCTGCTGTCACTGGTGCTTCAATAAATACTACAGTTGACGTCACCCATCAGGTAGATAACACTGAAAAGTCAGCTGTTGAGGGAGAGATAATTCATGAGAAGCCCATGATCATTAAAGGAGACCCTGAGAGTAAAGAAAGTGACAAATCTGTCCCACCTAATAGTCAAGAAGCACATGCTAATATTGGTCCACCAGTTAATCAGTTGCCCAACAATGCAGAGAATCCTCAAGCAAAGTCTCTTTTTGGCTTCATATCGACACAGAGTGATGCAGGAAAATCTCTCGGCTCCCTATTTTCACCAGCAATCCCATCAGGCACAATGCCCCAAAATGAAGGGGGCAGTGGACTGTTTTCAGGATTAAAAACTCTTTCTGGAGGGCTGTTTCAAGAGGAAAAACCTGTTGCTGGAAAACAGGAGCCAACAACCACTTCATTGTTTGGGTCAAAAATAAGTTTTCCGTGGCAGGCAGAGCCACCCAAGCCACAATCTGTCCCAGTTGTAACATCACAACCAAAAACCAATAACCCAACAAGTGATCAAACACACACTGTACAAAAGGTCACATCTGATGCCCAAAAAAGTGAATCGGTAGGTTTCACAGATGCTATTACAAACCCCCAGATTTGCATCTCCACTCCTGAAGTAGATCCTTCAGCATCCCTGACCCCAAAGGAGAAGGAAAGACTTGTAGAAACAGACCCCTCTTCAGGTCCTACCTCTGGAGTGGAGCTGGACAACCAGTCCAAGAAGGATCTTTTGAATGCAAAAAGGCTAGTAGAAGCATAATAAATGGCATTCCCCCCTCACCATTTATGATGCATTGACACTGACAAAAATGTGTTCCCTGTCCAGCTCTGCAGTCCATCCATCCTCACTAGAATTTAGTAAATTAGTTTGAGCATATGTACCGTGTGCTTGTTTGTGTGTGTTTGTATATGTGTATTCTTTGGTATGTAGGTATTTTTTGTTGTTGCTTCTAAGTAATTTCAATGTCATTTAAAAACAGAATTCCAAAACAAGATTTACATATCTCTAAAATCATGGGCATCATATACTTAATTCATTAGAATATCAAAGAGAAATTAATACACCTATAAATAGGATAAACTATATCAAATATAAGCCTGGGTTTCTGTGATATTCTAGATGATGTAAATTTTGTTGGCGCATAGGAATTCTGTAATCGTATCATTTGCGTTGTGTATTATTTTATACAGTGGAAATTATTTTAGATTCTTCATGTTTATCATTTATTCAAATCAAGTATTGTAAATGCTTACCTTTTTAGAAATTCAGATGTTATAAATCTAACTGATCTGTATTCGACCCCTAAAACTGCCACTTCATAATAGGTAAAATTTCAAACACGCATATCAACCCTGCATATTCATTGTCATCCATCTGTATTTTAATCCTGCGTCTCCATTGACAATAGAATATGCAGATGTAATTGTGTACAGGAATATATCCTTTCTGGTAAGGAATAGGAGATTTAGACATTAGACAGGTACCGGAGATTTTATACCATGCTACACTAAATAGATCATACTCTTACGTGTGCCATTTCTATTTAAAAATGTAACTGTTATGTAGGAATAGCATGTGTACTGAACAGTGCACATGCACAACACGTTGACACAATTTTCAATATTTGTTCATTATTTTCCAACATGCAGCAGCCTCCCTGCAAGGTTGGGTATTTTTAGACAATGATGTGGTATCTGTAGCTATACCAATTGATCATTTAGAGAGGTTACCCATAAACATAGTCCTCTGCTAAATAGTAGATGGCTTTTGAATACAATTCTGAGTAGATGGGTGGGGTTTATTACAGACCAGAAATATTGATTTGGTTGATTTGTTTTCTCTGCATAAGCATTGAAGTGATTTCTAAAATGAAATTATTCAGATTAGTTCTACGTAATGATCCCCACTTATCTAGCCTTGGAAAGAAGAGACATATAAACCACAGAAGTATTGAGAAATAGTGTTACACGCAGTTCTGATCTCAAAAAGAAGTAGTCTGACATTGAATATTTTCCTCCCCCTTCTCTGACCATTGTAGTCCAGTGGAAAGTAGTCGCTTTGGGTCATCAGGAAACCTGAGTCAGGCCAGCTCCCAGCTGAGTGAGACTGGCCAAGAAAGCACTGGAGGGTCAGAACTGGAGGAGTCCTTCCACTCCTACCACAGCACTGGCTTTCACCCCTCTTCCAATGGGCAGCATCGCACCAATGGTCATCTTTCCATCAATGGACACTCAACTGTTGGTGAACAGGAGATAAATAGGCTGTCCCCTGAAGTAGGACGAGGCCTAAAAATTGACACTCCAGCAGAGAGGGGATCCTCTAAACTGCAGAGGTTTGATTTTTTGATAAGAAGTCAACTTGTTTTTTTCATTTCTTTTATAATGTATGCATGGGAACTGAAAGATCTGCTCCATCTCTTTCTGCTGTTCTTCTCTTAAATCCACATGGCCCAGGTTCCATGATGATGGGCCGCCATTACCCTTTTCTCCATCCAGAGTTCGTTGGTTGAAGGCCATCAATAAAGTTAGGGTTCAGCTCCGGGAGGTAGGCAGTGTTTCACTTCACATCACTTCTTCATCACCTCTGAAGTCTGACTTTCTTATCCTCTGCTTTCATATTCTACCACACATTAACAATCATTGCACTTAAAAATACACAAAATACACAACGCTCTTTGAAAATGGTTGAGTTTAACCTCTTTGCTTGTTGATGATGCACTCAAATATGTATAATTGCAATGCTTTTATTTTATTAATGTTTTTTTGTTTTTTTTTTTGCAACAAACCCTGTTTGCTCCTCTCCACTCTTGTGGTTATAGACATTAATCTTGGAAACTGTGGGGTACACTGACAGTTTTGGTAGCATTTGAGCAGAGATTCCCAAGTTCCCAAGTCAAGCATGAGATTTTGATTTGATTTAGTTAAACCCACCTGTATATTTCCTGCCAACATGCTATTGTAAATGCAGTCAAATTGTCATAAGCTTCCTCCTTTGTGCTACAGTGGTCCAGCAAACATGCAGCTTTGGAGAAAGGAGCAGAGGAGAGATGTTCCTGCCCAATTAAGGAATATTGCATTAGTAATTCATTTCAGATTCTCTGTTTCCCCTGCCTCTCTTAGCCTCAGTGTCCATAGGTTGATTGTATCTCTGCTTATGACACTGTGATTGTGAGGCTAAAATATAATGTGTGACATTTGATCCCATCACTTTGTTTATCAAATGATTCATTGTTTCAGGGACTTACAATTTGCATTGATAGATGGTTCACAAAGGGGAGTATTAGTTTCCCTTTGTCATTTGTATTACCCACCACCTTACCTTCTTCCCCTTTTGAAATGGAAAAAATAATATCATAATCAGAGCTGTTTACTGCTCAATAGTTACTGGCAAATGGACTTGCATTTAAGTAACATTTCTCCAGTCTATGAAGACTGAAAGCACTTTGAAACACTTGTCACATTCACCTGTTCACACACATACCCTGATGGCAGAGGCTACTATGCAAGGTGGCGACCCTCTCATTATAGTAATTGCGGGTTCAGTTTCTTGCCCAAGGGCAGTTTGATGTGCAGCTGGGGGATCTGGGGATCAAATAAGCAACCTTCCCATTAGTGGACAGCCTCCTCTAACTCCAGAGCCATAGCTGGTCATTTAATATTTGAGTACACTGTAAATCCTCAGTTGAAGGTTTTGACCATAAAAATGACACCGTTTTGAGCTATGCCATATTCAGTTTTTGTTGTCAGAATTAGATGCTATGTAGCCTCAAGTTGAGCCAGTCTCCCATATTAATGGTGGAGTTCTTTGTATCTAACACATATCAACAGATGTTGAATATAATCCCTTATCAAAGGCTGATTGGAAAACTTTAAAAGTTTGTTATGATAAAAACATTGGAATCTCTCCGCACTAACAGGAGTTTATCCCCTTGATAGAGCTTTTATGGCTCAGCAGTTAAGGAGTAGCTTATATAGAACCTGGCTTGGCTCCATTATAGTGATTGGTTTGCACTGGGTGGCTGAGACGAACATGCGCTATAAATGACAGGTGATTGACGACATGAATGTAAATGGAAAGCAAGGTGTAAACTGTCTACTATCGGTGACATTTATTGCAGGATGAAAGGAAACACTTAGGAGACATGTCTAAGCACTCAGAAGACTAATAATTACAATTGGTTGTTAATCTGTCTACCTTTTTAGAAGTGACTGGCATAATATGATGGCATGACATGAGTGCAAGACTTGACACTAAAAAGTCCTCACATTCTTGCTTGTTTTCAAAGAATGGAATGAGGCAAGATATGTGTTACAGAACCTCAGCGCACATGGGAAAATCTAGAGCAGGGAAGTGAAACTGGCAGCCAGCTCCAATTCCAGTATCAGTTTAAATACCCATATTTGACATGACTGAACTGCATTCTTTGAAATACAAATGGAAATCCCTTTCTCTATTTAAGTTTTAATTTACAAGGCAAGGAAATTGCATCGTGCAGGGAAACCAGTGGTACTGATATATTTATCAGGATGTTTTTTCCCCTTTTTAAATGACTAAAAGGAGAAAAAGTACAGATATCACCAACTGGCAGATGTGGAAACAGAAAAAATGTGAATGAGACTGCGTGCTGGCAGTCTCACAGCCTCAGATCAGCTTTGTGTGCTTGGAATACATTGCCAGAGGACAGCAGGAGAGAGAGCAGAGAAAGCTTGCAAGAGGGTGGGAGGGAAGTAGGGATGGCTACTTAACTGAGGGTGAACCGCTGTGTGAGCGTGATCTACCACTGTCGCACTCGCCGTTCCTGTGGTAGAAATGAGGGATTTAGCACATCTGCATCTCTGTCACATCAAGATCTGGTTTAATTGAGGCATTCATTAATACACATGGGATGCATTTTTGAGAAAAGGACTGGGAAGTTACCGTTACTTAACTGCTGAACCACTCTCGATGCAGATTTTGATGGATCTTGTAGGATGATATCTACAGGTTGTTTTTGATTTAATTCTTCCCTTACAAGGTAAGGCTCACTTTTTGATATACCTCTATCCTTTTATACACTTAGTCTTAAGTTTGTATAGACTTTGATTACATTATACTTGGTAATATGTGTTATACCCAACTTGTGCTCGGGTAATGTACATAGAAAAGGTATTAGATCTTGTTTCTTAGAACTGAAGCATGCGGAAGTTATGTACTTTCTATTGAGGTACTAAATTGGTCTAAATTTCCATAGCAAATATTTTTTATAAGAAGTCAACTTAAAAACTTTAAAAAAGAAGCATGTCTTTTTTTTCATGTTGCCAGAGATCATGGAATAAGGAGAGACAAAGAGATTGCTATAGGCTATTACTATGACTGGCCTGACCCCAATCCCCAGTCAGCTCCTTAGCCTTACTTTATCCTGGACAGTTAAATAATAAATCATAGACTATTAGAGCGCATAGATAGTGGTTCATGGTAGCCTGTGAACTTACACCCTAACAGGTGTGGCTACATGTTGTTAAAAAAAATGTATTTCGTAATACCAAAGGTGTTGTACAACATAAGTATAAATTTTATTTTAGCTTATTTAATTAACTCATCCAAAATGATAAAACATTTACAGTTGAAATGGTAATGTGGAGCATAATGCTCCCAGTTAATTTCGATTAGCCTGACTCAATTTAGCTAAAATGCTAATCGTCAGAATATTGGCTCCATTAGTGATTGGAAATATTCAATTGTGATAGCCTTGATTAGACTCTGCCTACCAAACCCCTTATCAGGCTAACACACACCTTCAGTGTTCAAGTGCTTATTGGGAACCTCCATTGCAGGGGTGTAATAATGTGGTTAGCAAAATAATTACTGTGAGCTTGTTCATTAAAACAGATAAAAATAACTTGAAATTAGCATGATAATAATCTGTTCATGAGTCAGTTAAAAACTGTTTAAGGTTGCAATTAAAACCCAAGGATATTATGAGGACTCTTTTCTAATGCTATAGCCCCATTGTTGTCACAGAAATAAAGCCCCAAAAAAAGAATTAAAAAAAAAATGTATTTAATGTTCTTAAAAGGTGGCAGTGAACAGTCAATTCAGCCAGCTAGAAAGCAGTGGTATCCTTGCCAGTCTCTGTCTGATCTTTATGCACAATTGTTCTTGTTAGCATCATAACTATATGACTTTCTAAATTTCTGACATGATTAACTCCATGATGATGCTCAGTGGACAAAGACAAAATCGCTGAGCTGTGTTAAATATACCAAATACGATTGGATTGCTTTCCTAGATTATGTATTGCCATCAGATAGATTTATGTTGCATTTTGAGGTATTTAATAATCCCTTTAGTGTGTACAATGTAGGCAGTTGGTCAAGCCACCAAACCGTGCAGCTGGTATGGGTGTAATTGAATGACATTGCCTTATAGGAAAGAATTGACCTGTCAACTAATTACTGAGCTGCCTTTCTAAACAATCATAATTACAGAGATCTAAGCAGCTGCATGGTGATCGCTCTGCAAGTTGACGCTCTGACTAAGAGGGGGTCAGTTAAAGCAACTATTTCTGGATAGGACTGAATTCTCGTTCAGAGTAATGTCAGACATCAGTGTAGGAATGAATGTGCACTTAAATGTATTAATCTGACTCTGACTCGTCTACAAAATTACAAAAGCAAAAATGCATAGTACTTAGACATAACTTGTTGGCTATTTAAACATACCTTACTTTTAATCACAGTGGCAAAAGTTAGAGTCACATCTTATTTTTTTCTCCTGACCAACAGGTCTGTAGATCATAAAAATATAATTCCAGTAATTTCAAAAGAAATATGATTAGTGATACAACAATTTGATTTTCTGAGTTTTAATTCCACTTCCATTTGTTAATTTGAATTAGAAATGTAATAACTGAAATTTTGTTGCTATTTTATGGCACAAATGAACTAGGCAGAACTAAGTAGTAGCAGAACTGCCAACTAAAGTAGATTAATATACTGAATTTAATTAACAAACAACAAATGCAGATTAGAGCTAAGAGTTTGCAATGCTTTATCAGCCAAAGAACTTGATATTTTCTTTTGTCAGTCAAGGTGTAGGAACTCAGTCACTTAAAGCTTAAAATGTTGGCTTATGCTTACCCCACCTTAAGGAGGAGTCACTGAAGCAGTGGTTTGCCAATGTGTGGGAACAGCTGATCAAAACTGCCACTTCTCAGGGATGTTCCCCAGAGGACAACTCAGTGGACAGGATGAATCGTACAAACCAGAGCCACTTCCAGTCTCACCGAAGAGAGCAGACCTGCAGAGGAGGAAATCACAGAGCCCCAAAGCGGGGCAAAGCCTGCGCAGAAAGCTGCAAAAGTGCCTGCAGGGGCAAGATGATGACTCCTGTCACATCCTCTCATCAGTGGACACCAAAGCTGATCTCACCCAGTCTGGGGAAAACAGTTCTGATGTGAAGGACACTATACCCAGGCACACTGAAAGGATTGGGAATGAAGAAGAGAAGGAGGAGATGGAGGATGACGAGGCAGAAAAGGGTTCTAGTAACATAGTGGAACATATCCTAAAAGAGCTGAAAGGCATCAACAAAATTCAAGAGGAAATATCTGACCTAAGGCAGTATCTAACATCTGTGCGAGGCTCGGTGGATGAAGTATCTTGTTGTGTTGATGCAGTGCTCAGTGAAATAGGTGAGCTGTACTCTGGGGCTTCAGCTTCTCCTCATCCTAGTCCTGTTTCTCAAACACCCCGCATCAGAAGGGGAAGCCTAGGTAGGCAGAACGCCATAACATCTATTCATTCAGCATGTATACCATCTCAAAGATCACTGATACAATGGAATGTTGATAGAGTCACACTCCAGTCAGACCAGCAACCAGACCAAGAGACCTTGGAGCAGAGTTCAAACAGGAGCCCTACAAAGCCTGATCCCGGCTATCTGGAGCTTCATTGTGGCAATGGCTATCAAAGCAACAGTTCTTTGTCATCATGTCATAGTTCCAACTATCCGGAAGCAGGCTTTCTCTCCGGTGACACAGAATATGATGGGTGGACTCCTGTTGATATACAGCACAGTATTAGTGGAGAAGGAGGTTGGAGTGAAGAGGATATCTACTCCTGTGCAAACAGTGCAGAAGGGCTTGAGAATAGTTTAGGTGTTTGGGATAGGTCTGCTACAGATGAAACACTAAGTACCACACCTGGTCATTCTTCACATAACAGCTCGGAGCATCTTTCTTTGCTGTTTGGACAACATTACAACTCTCCCTCAAGTTCATCAAGTATGGTGGACTGGAGGCCTCCCAGACTACAAACAGAAGAAGAAAACTTGGAATGTGACTGTTCTGCACACTGCCCATACTCCCGTAGTTCTGGTTACCACACCATGGATGCTTGTGCAAACGCACTAGGTAGTGGGCCCTCCAGGAGTTTGAGTTGCTCCACTGTGCTGTTGACGGATTGTGATGATGGTTACCGGGAGACACATTCACTTTGTGATGACTGTCCATCGTCAGGTGATACTCTTGATCTGGGATCTGCTGACAGTTTGGACAGGGAGTGGACAGATCCCAGTGTCTCAAGGGATGAAGCAGATGATTCTTTGTCACTACAGTCTTCTGAAAAAGATCCAGATAGTACCCAGGGCCCCAATGTAGGTTTTGATGTCACAACTTTCAGCAAGGCTGTACTCACTTTCAGATCAGCTTTAAAAGGAGCTCTGAAAAAGTTGGAAGGATCCAGCCCTGAAAGTGTGAAAGATGATAGTGGCTCTGAGGCATCCCCACCCCCTGCCAGATGGGTCGCTGTACAGGAGCCAAGCAGTACAGATTGTACAGAGGGAGAAGTTAGTTCGGCAGAAAATCACACTCATTTTGGCACTCCAAAAGAGGACAGTGAGGCCTCAGTCTATGTTGATTGTAGAGAGCCACATGAGACCCTACCATGTTCCCTACAAGCATCTCCCCGTGAAGCAAGCCACTCTCCCCGCACCCCAACTGAGTATCACTCTGTGGAGATTTCACATGGCAAGGGAGAATGTCCTACTGATGGGGAATTGTCCAACCTTGACTTAACACCAGACCACTGTCCAGAAAGGCAGAGCATAAGTCCTTTGACACCAGTGCTCAGTGCAGACGAGGTGCGGTTGAGTCCAATTAGGGAAAACCACATTCTTGATGAGGCAAATCAAGGAAAGTCTACCGATGCCAGTCACAGAGAGCGTATGGCTAATTTCCAGCGCATTCTGAGGGAGAAGAGGCAAACCCGTCACAGACTGTCTAAATCTGCTCAAGGGTCTCAGGGATCCCGTGGCTCCTATGGCTCTCAAGGGTCTCAGGGATCCCAATCTCAAGACGAGTTTTTTCCAGGTATATTTAAGGATTTTATTAAACTTTCATCACTGGCAAGCCCAAGAATTTCAGCAAAAAAATACACCTTAAAATGTGTAGTGATCTGATTACATTTATGTATATAGCATTGAGATTGAATTTATATAGCATTATTCAGGTACAATTTCTAATTCTTCTGATGTTTTTTTTCTTTGCAGAGTGTTGGAGAGAAGAGAATCAGGTTACTCATATAAAATCAGATCAGTATTTAAGATGCAGTTACTTTTTTATTATTGTTTATTTTTATTCTCCATTACCTGTCCTGGTCAAAGAGAGTGCTTGTGCATGATACACTGTACACAAAAAGCACAGGTTATCTTTGGGTAGAATATAATATTGTAATATAACATAATTTTGAATTTGTGTAGAAGGCAATTGTCCCATCACTGAAGTTATTATGTGTAAAGAATGGTTTATCATTGGTTTCAGTGATGTAGTAGCATTTGAAAAAAAATCCTGGGTTCTGTTCTGCAGCTTCATGTTTTCCACAGCTTGTTTTCAGATGCTGTCAGAAACTCCTGTTTTGAGAGTGAACCCTAGAGGCATCTCCACTTTAAACCTCTGTCATCTCAAAGATAGATACGTAGACACTGATGAAAGACTCTACCTTTTTGAAGAAGTGAACATGAAGCCCCAGTCACAATCTTGGTGGTTTTATGACATCCTCTTTCTTTTATCTACCTTCTCTGAGTTATCTGAGGTGCTTGTTTAAAATATCTTTTTTGCCGAGGGCTGTTTTAAAAAGATTTTACTGACATCTTGACCAGTGAAAAATGATTTGATCTGTGGTTGTCTATCTGCATGATGTCGGTACGTCATTGCATTTCACACTTCGCATAAAGGCATCTTCACTGTTTATTTAACTTTGCATGTTCTTTAACATCAGAGAGGTTAAACTCAACCAAAACCAAACATTCCATTACCTCCCTCTTCTCATAATGTACTGTTGTGTGTCACCTTCTATTAGTCATCAGCTTAAATTGTCACATTTGAAATTTTGCAGGTTCGAGATGAAGAAGAACCCAATGCTAGACAGGCCTGGGTCAAACCAGGGTAAGTCACCTACATTTGGTTTGCGTGGAACAATTTTATGTATCATTTTTGGAAAATGATAATTAAAAAACTAACAATAAATGAACATATTTTAATAAGCTCTAAATTGGTTATAGTGAAAATGTTCTACTGTGCACTGCTGTGTTATTGTACTTGATGACTTCTGATTTATTTTTATACTATTTCTGTTGGTGCATAGTGGTGGATCTGGTCTATATGGAATTGACAGCATGCCAGACCTGCGTAAAAAGAAGCCTATCCCCTTGGTCAGCGACGTGGTCAGTACTAACCTGTCATTGCTTTGCCACAAAGTTACTGTGTTTCATATGTCATCCTGTTTGTTTTGTTCTTTCTCTGTGAGTATATGTCTTTCTATTTGTGAGAACAACACAGAAGTCGCACGAAAGATGAAATTGTTATCAACAAATGGAGACAAATATGAAATCAGCCTGCTAATTTCTCTCTCCCTCCTCTCTTAAACCCAAAACTATTCCCCACAACTCTCTTGAATGCATTCACTCTCCTTGGTCAGGCTATGGTAAGTTAATAGAACCCAGTTGCCACTCCCCTTTCTACTTAAGTGAAAAAATATCAAGTAGGACAGATAAAAACACTAGTTACCACAAAACCTTTAGGTCCAAGGCATGTTGATCTCTTTGATCACTTTTTTTTTAATGCAAACTAAAATATTTGCATGAATTTTCTTGGTTGTGGTTAGCTTTTCATCCTACTTGATATTATTACTAAAATATATTATGAACTCATCATTGCCCCACCTTTTAGTTTGTATTTTTATTCACCCATATATTGGCACAAGGGTTGAATACACTACTAACACTGGCACAAACAATTTTGGCTGATGGTTCTGCTATTATTTTATAGTGGTGATGCTGGTTTATCTTCATTCTTTTTAGTAATCTCCTCTTCACTAGTTGCTTATAACTAATAACACTCATATGGGTTTTCTGGTCTGGTAAGAATTAACCTTACTCGCCATCCTTACAGCCACCCCGGGCCACCTTTTTAACCATACTGACCCTCAACTTTTATAATTTCAAGCGTGCTTGGTTGTGGGTTGTTGCTTATTTGATAAATGCTAACTTAGCCAAAATGTCCTTTGTCATCGGTTGTTCAGTCTCTCGTCCAAGCCAGGAAGGCAGGGATCGCATCTGCCATGGCTGCACGGTCCTCAATCAAGGATGAGGAGCTGGTGAGCATAACATCTTAAACTTTATTTGCCTTCAAAATGCAGTAATAAAAGATAATCATAAAATCAGCTTCTCTTATTGTGTCCTACTGTCTCAACATGCAAGGGCACATTTAACACTTTCTTTCTCCCTATACTGTAACTGAATTAGGAATTATACATTTTAAACAAAAAACATCCTCTTTTCAGAAAAATCACGTGTATAAGAAGACCCTACAGGCTCTGATTTACCCCATATCCTGCACTACACCACATAACTTCGAGGTGTGGACCGCCACGACGCCCACGTATTGTTATGAGTGTGAGGGACTGCTGTGGGGAATAGCTCGCCAAGGCATGCGTTGCTCCGAATGTGGGGTAAAGTGCCATGAGAAATGCCAAGAGTTGCTGAATGCTGACTGTCTACAGCGTGAGTACTGCTGGATTTTGAGCAGTTTTCCAAATGTTTGTCCAAACAATTGGTTTATTCTTCCCATGCACTGCGACCATACAACACAGTTGTTTTTTGTTTTTTTGCTGTATATTTAGGTGCTGCGGAGAAGAGTTCTAAGCATGGAGCTGAAGACCGTACTCAGAATATCATCATGGCCATGAAGGACAGGATGAAGATCAGGGAAAGGAACAAACCAGAAATCTTTGAACTTATCAGGGAAGTGTATGTCATCAGCAAAGCCATCCATGCCCAGCAGATGAAAACCATCAAGCAGAGCGTACTGGACGGCACCTCAAAGTGGTCAGCCAAGATAACCATCACAGGTGATCAGAACTCACAGAAAATTGATTAATTCAACCGAAGCTTTAACATTTACTCCTTAGAACTACAATTTGATTCTTGTTAATGCTAATAGTCGATCTTTACATCTTTGTTTTCCATCATTACTATAGTTGTCTGTGCCCAAGGACTTCAGGCAAAGGACAAGACCGGATCCAGTGATCCATATGTCACTGTTCAGGTGGGCAAGACCAAGAAGAGAACCAAGACCATTTATGGCAACCTTAATCCTGTCTGGGACGAGAAGTACCATTTGTAAGTCACCAGAAGTACTATAAATTTTTCATGTGCATGATTCTTCCTTATATTGTAAGTGTCTATAGCATAAAATAGCAAGCCTCTATTGCAACGAGGTAGGATTTATTAGTCAAAGAAGTTTTAGTTTCATGCTTCTTCTCCATAAACACTGAACCAACTCTATTACCTTTTATCTGTCTTTTCTTGCTAGTGAGTGCCACAATTCCTCAGACCGGATCAAAGTGCGTGTGTGGGATGAGGATGATGACATCAAGTCGAGGGTGAAGCAGCGTCTCAAGAGGGAATCTGATGATTTCCTAGGCCAGAGTATTATTGAAGTTCGAACACTGAGTGGAGAAATGGATGTCTGGTACAACCTTGGTCAGTATACTGTTGGGTTTATGGAGATCAGAAGCATATTATTGGTATACCAGGAAGAGGAGTGAAATATGCTTATTGTGCATCTTGCTTATTGGTTATTTTCAGATGATAGGGACCATAGAATAAACTCTCGTAGCTGCCACAACTTGGAGCAATGAGAGTAACAGTTACATTAATAACCTCTTAGATCCATAAGAGAAGATTACAATATAAAGATATTTTTACAGCAGGGCCCTTGGGTCATGAGATACTCCAGGTTGGTCACCCACGCGAGGGAATCAGCTTCACAAAACTGGATTTCATTTTACATTACTTTCTCTAAATGAATGATTGATCTCATGTACAGACTTCCCACATGCATGTGTTTGTGTTTGGTGCAAAGTGTTTTACATTCAGTAAGTCCAGTCAGTGGTTTGTTTGAACCTCATTAACCAAATCTTCTTCACCTGAAGCAGTAAGTGGCCCCAAGGCTCATATTGGTCTGCATGATAATGCTGGCTATCCCTGGCAAGCTTATTTGATGAAGTCCCTTTGTGCCTGCTGACAGTTGTTCTCATTTCAGGAAAAATAACTTGTTTCATGATAATGCCCACTGGGGGTGAAGATATTTTCATTAGGATGAGACCTGAATACAGTTGTACTAGTACATATGGGCTGCTTTGTTATTCCCTTGTTCTATTTTGCATGAGCACTGGTTATACAGCACAAATAAAGGTAGCTCGGACACCTCTGGATAAAATCTCATCCTGATTGTTATTTTTTTCACGCAGACTGTTTTGTGTTTGGAATGATATTTCTCAATTATTATTTGGCATCTCCTGTGTTGTCAAACAGCTTTTATCCATACTCAACTCACTGTTGATCCATAAACACTCTCCAGAGGTTAATTGACTGATTTACCCACCTCAGGGACTGTGTCATACTGCCCTGATCACTATCTAAAGCATGTCTTGTTCCTACTTGATTAAAGTGCTTAAATAGACTTCACCATGGAGACTATTAATCTTTGACTGGACAGCATGACACTGCATATGAATGTGTCTATAAATCTGCTGTTGTTTCATCATTGAGAAATGAAGCACTCAATTTAATATCCTTGGCTCTGAGTCATTAGAAATTAGAATTCCAAGCAAAATTAATGATCGGTCATGTAATCTTCCCAATCAATTTCAAACATTTTCTCTTCTCCATCTCTATCTTCCGGTGCTTGCATCCCTTTCATACTCTCCCCCCGTTTCTCCTCCTGATGTGTGATTATCAAGTAGCAGCACTCGAGTCGGAAATCGACCGCTCCGCCGACATGTACAAATTACCCCTAATGATGTGCCTGTCAGGGCAAATAGCAGGGGTGAGCCGCCGAGCACTCCACCTCCAGAGAAGCTCCGGCTCAAGTGTCTTCAGTGATCAGGCGCAGATCCACACAGCCCACTGCCATTGTCTCCCTCACTATCAGCTGGAGGACTTCTATTAGCGTTGCCGGCTCCGCACTGCCATCAAACTGTGGAAACAGAACCCCCTACAATAGAACTGCCATGTTAATAGTCTGTTATTACTGTTGTGTTAACAGACCTGGTTTTCTGTGTCCAAGTGGAGTGGAGTTATGAATCAAGATTGTATGTATTTGGGTTTGATTTACAGAGAAGAGGACAGACAAGTCAGCTGTGTCAGGTGCCATTCGCCTCCAGATCAACGTGGAAATCAAAGGAGAGGAGAAAGTGGCTCCGTATCATGTGCAATACACCTGTTTGCATGAGGTATTTGATTAATGAAGAACATAAACTTAAGGAATATTGCTTAAGCCTAAAGATTTCAGGCCTGTGTCAGGTAATTAAAGGGCAAACATAACTTTATCACCCTTGGAGAACAAATCTGAATTAAACAGCTAAACAGCTTTGTATTGCAGTCACGCCCCTTTCACACTAAGAGGCCGTCTTTGGGGTGGGTACTCACAGAAGGATTCCATCATCACTGACTATCAGCTTCTCACCTATTTACTGACGTGTGTTCTGTGTTATCATACTGATAAAGGCTTAGTATTTAAAACGTGCTTGTTTGTTTTTGCCCACACTAAAACTCAAGATTTGTTCTCCTTGAATTATATTTTATATTCTTGTCATACATACTGGACACTTGCTTTTTGAATAAGCCATCAGTTCATTCTTTTTCACTTTAAATCTTACAGGGTTTGTGTCTAAAAGGACATTAAAGAACAAAATGCCTGAATGTTTTGCTGCAGGTTGCCTGTGGATATAACTGACTGAATAGGATTAAAATCACGAAAATACTCTTGTATAAATTACATAATCCCACCTCTTCCTTGAAAAACCAATCTAAATCAATTTTGAATATTTTCTTTAATAAATAGCTTGTGCTTAGAAAATACAGTGTGTTCCATCCCACATATTCCTCAGAATTGGTTTAGGTCTAATAATGCCAAGGAAATGACAATAACACAGTGTCTCTGTCCACTACAGAACCTGTTCCACCACTCGACTGATGTGCTGGGCCAAGGTGTGGTGAAAATCCCAGAAGCTCGTGGGGACGATGCATGGAAAGTCTACTTTGACGATGTGGCGCAGGAAATAGTAGACGAGTTTGCCATGCGCTACGGGATTGAGTCAATCTACCAGGCCATGACGTGAGTCTGAGATATCGCAGTGGACAGAGGAAGTCTCTCACTACCTGTCCGTGTGCATGTTCATCCCCCTCACTAGTTCCTCGTCTCCCATTCTGCGTTTCGCTCTCATAGTGAAGTGCTTCTCAATGCTGTTGTCATTCCCTGTTGACCTCCAAATGAAAGAAAAATCAATTATAAATGGCCTGAGGATGGATTTGTCTCAATGAAATGTCATGCTCCATACAGCTGCCTGTTAGCTGGGCCCATCACTCACAGAAAGCACACTCCAGTGGGCCATCCTTCAGCCTAAACATGCCAGCTAGCTGATGGGCAGGTGAAATGACTGTTTCTAATAGGGATCATTAGGTGAAAACAAGACCCCTGAGAGGACACAGGCTGAGCAAATAAAGGCACCGCTACAGTATGAATGAAAGGTCTATGTAATTTTGAGTAATTTTATTTATCAAGCTCCGCTTGTGCTTCTCTTTCCAGCCACTTTGCCTGTCTGTCGTCTAAGTACATGTGTCCTGGGGTCCCTGCAGTGATGAGCACCCTGCTGGCCAATATTAATGCCTTCTACGCCCACACAACAGCTTCCACCAATGTGTCCGCCTCCGACCGCTTTGCTGCCTCCAATTTTGGGGTTTGTTTTACTGTAGACCAGATACACACACATGCATGCACGCACGTGCACACACACACACACACACACACACACACACACACACACACACACACACACACACACACACAAAATGTGTCTTATCTGTATTTTTGTCTCTTTTTCCTTTACTCTGTTAGCCTCTGTCTTTCTCCTTGTGTACATATTTTTTTTTCCTTTTCCCTTAATACTCAAATGTTAAGAATCTGTCATAACTTATTTTTTCTTTTATTCATTATACAGAAAGAACGCTTTGTTAAGCTTTTAGACCAGCTGCACAACTCCTTGCGCATTGACCTCTCAACCTACAGGGTAAGATTTTGATCGAACTGAACAAGAATCACTGCAATTAAAAAGGGATATTGTAATGAAAAGTTATATAATTGCCTTGGATAATGAAATAAGCTTGAGTTTGTATTATTACCTCATTAAAATTGTTTCAGTTTCTTCTCCAGAACTGCATAGTACCCCTTTAATGTCCATCTGCAAGTATATTACAGTGTAGTTCAAGTCTCATACAGAGGAAGAGAGCATAGTGTGCATAGGCATAATGGTCATTCATTTTATGGAATTTTCATAAATGAAGCTTATATAAATGTTTTTTGTTTGCAGAATCACTTTCCTGCCAGCAGCAAGGATCGCCTGCAGGATTTGAAATCCACTGTTGATCTTCTAACCAGCATCACTTTCTTCAGGATGAAGGTCTCTAACAGTGTTTTATGTATTGAATCGTTCTTTCAACTGCACATGCTCTATATGGGATCTTTGTGAATGGTTATCAGTTGATTTTTAAATGGGCTATTTTACTGTAGCTTGGCCATGAAACCACCATCTGATAAACTAGATGTACAGTATTGTATGTTGTTGTTGTGACTTCTAGTTTACAGTCACTCAGTCTGTGTCATTATATCCATCTGGTGTTCAGGTCCAGGAGCTACAGTCACCGCCTAGAGCCAGCCAGGTGGTGAGGGACTGTGTCAAAGCCTGCCTCAACTCTACATATGACTACATCTTCAATAACTGCCATGAGTTGTACAGCAGACAGTACCAACCCGTGGACACGGTAAGTCACATACTAATCCTCCTAATGGGCCATTTTAACCAGCCAGTCTTGACTGTCAGCCATCACAGTGTCACACTATTATACTGATTGTGTGAATCAAGTCTCTGATGTTTTTGTGTTCTATTCCAGAACAAAGAGGAGCTCCCGCTGGAGGAGCAAGGTCCGAGCATCAAGAACTTGGATTTCTGGCCCAAACTCATCATGCTCATTGTCTCCATCATTGAGGAAGACAGGAACTCATACACACCTGTTCTCAACCAGTGAGTAACAGTTTTCCTGTTGGCAGTTTAGGAAGAGATGTTGACTTTGATACCTGGTTCCAAATGTTCAGAACACTTAATCTTGATGTTTAAATCATGATACTGAGACATAAGATGTTTGGTCTTTTACAAATTGTGAATTTTCTTTCAGATTTCCTCAAGAACTGAGTGTGGGGAAGGTGTCAGCAGAAGTCATGTGGACAATGTTTGCTCAAGATATGAAGTATGGTATGGAGGGTAAGCCACACTTATTGTCAGATATCTATCACCATGGTTGCTTGCTGTGTTGTATCAATGACAGACAGCACGTTGTCATTTCTTCACAATCTAGAAAGGGTCTGTTGCATTTTTTGCTAGCTTTGCTGCATCATGCATTCTCCTACTCATTTGAAAGGGGAGGGTGGAGGGGGGTATTCAGGTGGTGGCAGTCTACAACCTCACGGCAGGATGCCACCAGATCCCACACACTGGACCTCAAATGTAGTGCAAATACTACAGGTATTCTAATAAATATTTTGCTCCCCAAACCCAGGTCATTGAACTGTTTCTGCAGTATCCTGTAGAGCCAAACCATACACTCTGTATTGTATTATTCTAAAACTGGAAATGGCAAGAAAGGAAGAGAAGTTCTGGGATGGAACTGATGCAGAGGCAGGGAAAAGCGATATAACAACTGTGCAGGGTTTGAAAGGAGCTTATGTCTCCCAGGAGCCTCTCAGTGATTTTTCTGCTCTGTACTTTACTGAACAGCAGCACCAGTCCCTAGAGGCAGTCAGCTTTATATCCCAACCCCTGTCCTCAAGATGAAACCCCTACAGAGACCATCACTGTTTCACACACTACAGTACAGAGGAGGTCACTCTTTCATTTTTCGTCATGCAGTGATATAAAAAGTGATGGAAAATCTTCATATGGAATGAGTCCTGAGAGATTTTGCTCCAGAGGCTTTACTAAAGTGTTCTCCCAATTTCAGAGTAGTGGTACTTTTAAGTAAAGCACCAAAAAGATACTCATGTGCCTGGTCGGAGCTTTTCATTATTAATGCTTGTGCAAAATTCTTCCGATTACTTGCTCCAGCTCATATGGCTTAAATAGAAGATGTATTGCTGTCATTGCAATGAAAACCTGAGAGTATGAGTAAAGACTTGTAATAAGTGAGCTGGTATGGTAGGATCGTGTCAAGTCACGTACATTTCTGGGCGAATACATAAAATGGGATGGAATGCTTTTTTATCTTTGTTGCCTCCACCAAGAAGGTTATGTTTCCACCCTTGTTTGTGTAGTTGTTGGTGGGTTTGTGAGCAGGATTACACAAAAGCTATTGAATAGATTTACAGATGGAGAATTGGTTTCAGCTCAGAATATACCGTCTTTAACATTGCCAGAGAAGGCATTTTTCCATATTTCCATTGATTTCTCAGAGACTAATACATGGGTCTTGATGAAAAAAAAATCATGTCTTTTGTATCTGCAGAGCACGAGAAGCACAGACTGTGTAAGAGCACCGACTACATGAACCTGCACTTTAAGGTCAAGTGGCTCTACAATGAATATGTGAAGGAGCTGCCAAACTTTACAGGCGTTGTTCCCGACTACCCATCGTAAGTGCTTTGGACCCTCCCATAGGCCAAACCATGTTTTCTATATGCAAAGAAATAATAAAAATAACTCTGGTTGTCTTATTTTTCCTTTGTAGATGGTTTGTACAATTTGTGCTGCAGTGGTTGGATGAAAATGAAGACGTATCAATGGAGTTTATGCATGGAGCCCTTGAGAGGGACAAAAAAGATGGAGTAAGAAAATTAAAGTTAAACTTGAAATTTTGAACCAGCTAAAGTCCATGTTTCTGTATGCACACAAAGTATCAGCACATGGGCATCAGAAGATTGTCCTACAGCATTTAGATCTGTTTCAGCGCTATACATTTTGAAAATTGATATGAACTAATCACTGTTTTTGTATTTTTTCATTTGTTTCCCCGTTCCCACCCTACACCGTCTTAGTTCCAGCAGACATCTGAGCATGCGCTGTTCTCCTGCTCTGTGGTGGACATCTTTACACAGCTCAACCAGAGCTTCGAGATCATCAGGAAACTGGATTGTCCCGACCCTAACGTCTTGGCTCAGTACAGCCGCCGCTTCTCCAAGGTGAGCACGATTTACTGGGTAATGAAAATAAAACCTAAACCTAGAGCCATCTCTCAAGTTCATCAAATTGATCTGTTATTTGTTTGTGATTGAAAGTCAAATGAGGATTTAGGTCTAAAACGTCCACAATTTATAATGGGTTAACTGTATAATCATGGTGGCCTTTTATGTACAAAAGCAACATCAAACTGTGAATATTTTCTTTCCTTAGAGACACTATCACATATGAGGAAAATTACAAAACAGCTACAGCATTGTCTGGAGGCCCATTCATGTTTTATAAAGTGAATTTGATATTCCCTCATTAAAAAGAAGTATTGAATTGGACATAATACTCCCCTGCTGTGGGATGGAGGGACAGCAAAGTTTTGTTTTGTGGGATTTGCTTCCTGCTGGTCAGAGAACACATTAAGGTACCTTTGGTTATGTTTCTAATACTTGAGTCGAGAGAGATGATATTTCAGACATATTCCCCAAAAGGGTAATAACCCCTCTGTCACATTGTGAAAATGAATATTAAACTGTTTAATTGTTTTGAATACAATTGTGTTCCTTACACAATTGTAATGTCTTTCTTCTTCATCTTTACAGACTATTGCCAAAGTTCTCCTTCAGTACAGTGCCATTCTGACCAAGAGTTTTCCTTCTTATATCGACAAGGAGAAGATTGTAAGTTGTAAACACCTTATCATTCTGTGACCCAAATTCTATGCTTATACACAACAGGCCATTTTAAAGGTCCCATAAACAGCCAAGTGCTATGTCAATACTGTGAAAGTCTCCACTCCATCCACAGAGAAATGTGCATGGCCTGGAATCAGAATCTGGGTGTGCCTGCACAGCAATCACTTTAAGATACTGAAGAGTTTCTCTCATGTGTGTAATCTCTCTGTCATCTTTCAGCCATGTGTCCTGTTGAATAATGTGCAGCAGTTGAGAATCCAGCTTGAGAGGATGTTTGAGTCGATGGGTGCCAAACAGGTAAGTCTGAAGTCAAAGGTGTGGATGAAAAGACAAAATGAATATGCTATGGCGTCCTACTCAATGGATGACAGTATCCAGTATTTTGCTGTTAGTGTCCTACCAATTATATAAAACAACAACAATTAAACATGGAAAGTCAATATTTCAGGGGTGGGTGCTTGTATAACAGTTGTGTTTGTGCCTCTCATGTATCAGATTGCCAGAGAGGAGGCACGGGTATGTATGGTACAGTAGTGGTAGCTGAGACTATGTTAATCAGATTGGCCATAGTGGAAGTCGTTTAGGCTGTGACTGTTATTTTATGTTACATTCGGGTTGTTAGAAAGGTCTATATTCTGTCCTGGTATCTGATGCTGTGCTATAGATCAACACTGACAGAGATTAGTCCGTGTGCTGCCTAATACCCTCGATTATATTGAGGCAGACACTTAATTAAATCATGTCCTCTGTATTAGTGTTCCTAGTGTAGCTGGAGTAAGGACAATCAATAGTTTCCTTGTCAGCTGTGACCCCCGTCTGCCTTGACTCCTACCATGCTTTCAATGTAGCTGTACTGTAGCGTATGTTTGGGTAGTGCTAGCTCAGTTGTAGGATTATAGCTGAAGTTTCAACCAGTGTGTTCACTTTACAATTAAAGCAAAATGAAGAAGTGGTGGAAGAGGAAGAGGAGGAGGAGGAGGCAGGAGAGGAGGAGGTAGGTTCCATCTTAATCTAAGCAGGGCTAGAACAGCTGTGTGTCCATACGAAAGTGCAGTTGTTTCATCAGTTTAATGGTGTGTAGTACACCACTGTATTGATTATTTCCCCTCTTCCTCTCACTTGGACAGAAGGCCGTAACTGACGATGAGGAGGCTAAGGCTATGGTGGGTACTGTAGATGGTAGCAGGTTAGAGTCGATAGAAGTAGGTGAACTGAAGATTAGAGGCTAGTAGATTCACAGTCCTACATAGCCAACCCCTCTCAAGCATTTACAATAGCTCAGCTGTTCTTTCCTAGTAACTTTTTTTTATTAGCTCTTAGCAGAAGTAGGTTGACGGGGGAATGTGTTCAGCCAGTATCTGATCATGAACTGAAGAAGTGGACCAAATGTCATGGCAGGACAAGCCAGGGGATCATAAAAGTTATTAGGAAGCATCATCTGAGAACCAAAATGTGCAAATTTTTTTTATCAATTCATCAATCAGGTGTTGAGATATTTCACTCTATTTTTAGTCGCACTTCTTGCTTGAAAAAGAAAAATACTTGAAAAATGGTAGGAACAGAGACTGTGCAGCTGATGTGCTCTGTGTACCTTGACCTACCCTTTGTGTATGCCAGCAGGGCTGTTGGGTAATTTATCTATAACAGCAAGGTTATGGAGAGACTCAAGGTGGAATTTTCCTTTGGTAGCTTGTTGTTAGTTTAACAATGATTGGTTAGAGTTGTATTAAACAGCAAGTCTTTTGCTGTTTAATTAATTAAGCATCATGTCATGATGTGGCGAAGGTGTTATAGAAGAGGGAATTCATGAGAACAAGATAATGATCCCGACAAGGTTACAGTATAGATTACAGTATTGTCAAACCGTGGTATATTGGTGCAACAAGTCAGGTTTTAGTTTTCTCTTTCAGTTTCTCTCTGACTGGGGTCAATTTAGAAAGTACTTCTTTAAATTGTCTGTATGATTGTGTTTGTTTGATACTGCACTATGTTGTAAGACATTCTTCATCGGATGCAATTAGTAAAACTCTACCATTAAAATGCAGTCTGTCATCTTTCTTTTCCATTTTAACTAATTTGTTTAAGAAAACAATGTAAAACAATTTATCTTGATTATTAACTATCTTTTACTTATCAGAATTAAATAAATCTATGTATGCTAGGTGTTTTTTTTATTATAAGTTGGAGTTATATATGTATAATTAAATAAATATAATTTATAAACCCATCATTCTATACATTTTTAATCAGGGTTAAAGGTAGCTTAATGACAGCAAAGCACATGAAATGTGAAAGAGTCAAAGATGACAGCTACTGAATTATGTTGAGCTAATTACCCTTAGCAAGGGTTGTTTTTTCTTTCCCGTCATTGTACTACCTCATGTATCAATAGGGAATAACAAACTCAATGACCTTGGTGTCAGTAATCCATAGAGTTGGATATTTTCTGAACATCTGTCAGTCCATCCCCTTAGTTGAAGCTAGCTGTGGCGATCTCAACAGCTGGCTTCCACTTGATGAAGCTCTCTTAATGTTGCTGTCTGGCTGGGTTTCTCTGTAGCGGAAAGTGCAACAGCCTCTTCTATGAGCCCAGAATAACTTATTATTTTCCATTGCGTAACTATTTAACAGAATAAAATGGATAAATAACAAGACTTTATTGTTTTGGTATAGTGAAGTCACAATCATATTCTTTCTCTCCTTTCTAGAGCAACAATAGAAAGCTAGCATGGCAGGCAAGTTCAATGTATATGCAGGCATGTATGATACATGCCTGCATATATGCGTGTTCACGTCACTACATCTGAAAATGACTTGTTACAAATCTTTCTGGAAATACTAGTGCTGCAACTAGCTTGAAATTGCAAGCGTTGTTGAGAATGGTTGTCACATTTGGCAGCAACACCTTTAATAGTTTGTGTTGTCTTTTCACTGCCCCTCCTAGTTTGATGAGAGTGAGGAGGAAGAGGAGGAGGAAGTAGGGGAAGAAGGGGAGAAAATTGAGGTTGAGGTTTGTTGCAGTTTGAAGTGGTTTTAACCTATCATTCTTGTCCATCAATCTTCCTGCTCCCAGCAACATCACAGTGACAGTCAGTCCTACTAATACACGACGTACCCTGTGGTTATCATGGTGGAATTTGTGTGCCGTTTCTATCGTCATCTGTGGTGATTTCCACCTCAAGTTTTCACCTTCTTTCAGTGGCCTTGCCCCTGGCCTTTCCTCAAAACTGGTTACTCATTTCCCCCAAAACAAAGGTTTTCCAGAACATTTTATCTGATTTCTTTTATATTTTTTTTCTAACTCTTTTTTTGTCTGCAATAGGCCGACAAGGAGAAGGTGGGTGCCAGTGTTACAAATACAGCATATCTTCTTTCCTATGTGCAAAAAAAACTTGATGTTGTCGATTTTGGAGACGCTCTTTTTTTGACAGTTATTTCAATTTCTCTTTTTAAAAAATCTTGAAAACATTTTCCCACCATGTAAAGAAGGATGAACCAGTAGAAAAGGTAAGTTACATCATACCAGGGTTTATCTGCTGGACAATCAATCCTCCATAGTTTCCCACTAAATATAAATGAACATCAAATTCCAAATGAGGAACGACTCGAGTTAATTGAGGTTGTTCTCTGTTGCCCTACCTTTCTGTGCTGTCCTAGACTGAAAGTGCATTTGAAGAGAAGAAGGTGAGTTTGGGTGTAGAGACTCATGAATATTAAAGCAAAAAAACACTCTCAGGCAAAACATACCACATATAGCTCATTACAAACACGACACCATCCATTTCTAGCTGCCTTTTCCCCCCTGAAGCCTTCCCTTTGTGCTGCATAGCAGAAACACCTCAGTCACTCCTCAGTAATGGTGCTGTGCCACCCTGACAAGCCATGTATCAAAAGGCTGTTGGATCATTGACTTAATGAGCCACGCCACCGCCTCATCCATACGACTTAGCTCCCCTGCAGGCTGTGCTTATTTAGATGATGCCACGGTATACCTGGGTTAGGTATACTGGAGGTAATTCATGGATCTTTCCCCTGCCTATTTGTTCCCTCACCCTGTGCTTGTGAGACTTGCCCCCTTTAAGACATTCTCCTGCGGTATTAAACTTGCTTTTCTTTAACGTGCTCCCTTTGAAAGTTGGAGACTGCTGGTAAAAAGGTGGGTTTGCTCTGCATTTTTTACCTCTTCTTTCTTTGTTTACAAACTACAATGATGGGCTATGTAGAAAACACACATTAAAGTACATGACAGAACTGGAATCTGCCTCTGTCATCCCTTTGGTATCCTTTGTTTTTTGTAAGCATGACAGACTGGCTGTACCTCTGTGCTTGTTACTTGATGTAACATACGGCCTGAAGTTTTTTTTATAGATCTTAAATTCTTGGTTTTATTTGAAGCTTCTAGCTTTAGCATTGAAGTGCAGCTTTCAGAAGTTCAAAGGTAGTTTTTGGTGTTTTGGCCAAAAGCTACAAATATGAAACCAAAGACGCTGTCAAGTTCTCTGTGTCCTGAGGTTTCCCAGCACGTATTTACTCTTTCGTTATATTCTCTGCATTTTGCACTTCCATGTTTTGACCATTTTTTAATGCAATAAGCAATTAACCGATTTCACTGTTTACAGTTCTGTTACCATTCATGCACAGCTAACATGTTTCACTTGTCTTACTCTCACAAAGAGACAATATGGTATGTTATTTTTCTATGATCAAAAATTAAACAAATATAGACCATTGACTGCAGGCAAAATGAAAAACCAGGTCCACCAGCTGAAAATCAAGACATAACACTACATACCTGTAATTTTTGTAATTTTCTGCCTGCGAAAACCACACTGTAACCTTTTCTTGGTTTACTAGCATAATTATTTTGGACTGCATTATTCAGTTAATATTTCTGTTTTGAAAGAGAGCATCTGTTATAGAAATGTTTAAGAGACTAAAACATTTAATAATCTATAATTGAAAATGCAGATATAATTTTTGAAATCAGATTTTGAATTAAATGGATTCATTTCAATCATGAAAGCAGGATTTTTCCGTAGGATCATCAAAATCTAGAAATCTGCTAATCTGCTAGCAGTAAATGGCCCTCAGTCATATTTTAACCAACACCCTCTTTGGCTTCTGTGTGCCTGCCTCTCTGCAGATGGACTCCGAGGCCAGTGACATACTGAACGACCTGCAGGTGAAGCTGAACAACGTGCTGGATGAGCTCAGTAGCACATTTGGGAACAGGTAGCGAAATTTTGAGCCATAAATAAGACACACTGCTACACTCAAACACATACGCGTACATTCCCAATTAAATCAGTAACCACACATGCATCTGTGCTGATTGATCATTTTCTTTTTCTCCAGTTTCCAGAGTCGTATCAACGAATGCATGCGGCAGATGGCGTCCCTGCTGTACCAGATCAAAGGGCCGCTCAACGCCAACAACAAAAACCAGGTAGAGGCCGACTCTGACAACATGCTGCGGCCACTCATGGATTTCCTGGATGGGAGGTGAGTGGATTAACTAGATCGGTGTTCTCTTCCCCACATTGTGAACTTTTAGATCCATTTATAATGTTTTCAGCCACTTTGACAGGTGTAACCCAACTGTCTGTCAATTTATTCATATATGTCCTGTTTGTTGTAGGTTGTGTTGTTTAACATTACTAGCTCCAATTTAGGATTAACGCATCGCAGCACTCTCATGTGTCTCATCCACTTGTGTGTGAATGTGTTTGTGTGTTTTGCAGGCTGACACTGTTCGCCACCGTTTGTGAGAAGACTGTTTTGAAGCGTGTGCTCAAGGAGCTGTGGAGGATTGTAATGAGCAGCCTGGAGAAGACTATCGTCCTGCCGCAGGGCAGCGATACCTTTGTAAGCTCTACAACATTCAGTATCATCAGTCTTATGTTTGTCTGCTGGCCTCAGCAGTCGGATACATTTTCGTAGTCCACACAACATTTTTGGAGCTTCACAGCAAAACAGTACTGCTGTATTCTCGTATATTAATTGTTGGGTGAACTTATACTTTTAAGTGTAGTAATGATATGACAAAAGAGGCGCAACCAAATCTCTTTTTTTCAGGGTGCACAGATTCTCTCAGCTGCAAAAGAACTGGGTCAGCTGTCTAAACTGAAGGTATGGCTTCTTATGTCTTACTTAACTCTTTAAAAAGTTTAATATGGCTCATTGAGAGAGCAAATCTGTTACTGTTGAATTAACTCGCCTCTTTGCTCATCATTTGGATGTGCAGGATCACATGGCAGGAGAGGCTAAAAGCCTGTCTCCCAGGCAGTGTGCTGTCATGGACGTGGCACTGGACACTATCAAGGTCAGTTTATACTGCAGGTTTCTGTTTCATTAGGATGCCGGGTAGACGGCTCAAATTAGCCCCATCTAGCTTCATCCATTAATCAAGAGGTCTAAAAGGTCACACAAGCAGCATGTGGCCATAAGTTTAATGGGCTGGGAGAAAGTGTGTGGATGAGATGAGCAATTTGCAAAGCAGGATCAGGAAGTGGAAAAATGTTAAATTGATTCTGTTGTGGTGAAACCTAACATTGAGTTCTTCTTTGTGTCTAAGTGCTAACTATCCATCCGTTCCCTTTGCAGCAATACTTCCATGCAGGAGGCAACGGGCTGAAGAAGGCCTTCCTGGAGAAGAGTCCCGAGCTGTCCTCTCTCCGCCATGCTCTGTCCCTCTACACTCAGACAACAGACACACTCATTAAGACGTTTGTGACCACCCAACACGCTCAAGGTAGTTCACACAAATGGCTTAATAATACATCAAGGGATGATATTAAGAAAGCAATTCCCATGTAAGACCAGGAGAGGGCACTATGTGTGTGTCTGATAAATGAGGCTTTTCACAAAATAGTCCCTCTTTTTGACTTGCACCTGTGTTTTGTGTGTTAAAAGTGTTTTTTTTAATGCTGACATGTTATTGCTGTCTTCTCTTTATCTCCTGTGCTGCCTCTGTGCCAGTGCACAATGGAAAGGGTATTAGGTTAACTCCCAATGACAAAATACAGCCCAGCAGGGGTAGGTTTCATTGATCTGAAAGCCCTCATCTCCTTCCCTGTTTATGTTTTGGTGTTGTCACTGTGTGCCACTGACGTGGACAGGTCTGACCCAAAACCAACCTCTAATTTGTACATTCGCACATTTGTAAATGTAATCTCACTGATGTATCTGGGTGTACACTAGGTTCAGGTGTGGACAAGCCAATAGGCGAGGTGTCCGTCCAGATCGAGCTGCACACTCATCCTAAGAGTGGGGAGCGGAAAGTCACGGCCAGAGGTCTGTTTGAGTTTTTCGTAACACAACCCATGATGTCTGACATTTTTAGCCAAGTGTTCTCTGTTGACACTGTCTTCTAATTGTGGTGATATTTAGTTATCGGAGCCAGTGACTTGAAATGGCAGACATCCGGTATGTTCCGACCTTTCGTGGAGATCACCATGATCGGGCCTCACCTCAGCGACAAGAAACGCAAATTCCAGACTAAATCCAAGAACAACGCCTGGTCTCCTAAGTTCAATGAGACTTTCCATTTGTAAGTAGTGCTACAGCTGTGCCTGCTTTTGTAATAGTTTATGAAAAAAGAAAAAAACTGACATCTGCAAAACTAACATCCTACACTCTGAATCTTTAAATATGAAGCATCTATTTCAAGCTATGGTTGGCTTTTGTTGGCTTTTTGTTGTTTTGTATTTTGAAAGATTTTTCTTGCCGAGTGCAGCTTCAACTTGACCAACCTGCTTCTCTGTTGTTGACTGACTCGATACTCAATTACTGTACTTTCCTCCCGCAGTGTTCTGGGTAACCAGGATGGCTTCGAGTGCTACGAGCTGCAGGTCTGTGTCAAAGACTACTGTTTTGGCCGTGCCGACAGAGTCGTCGGCTTGGCTGTGATACAACTGAGAGAAATCACAGCGAAGGGCAACTGTGCGTGCTGGTGTCCGCTGGGCCAACGTATTTATATGGACGACACCGGCCTCACTGCCATGAGGATCCTCTCCCAGCGCTCCAACGACGACGTGGCCAAGGAGTTTGTGAAGCTGAAATCGGAGACTCGTTCTGCAGAGGAGGGAAGATGAGTAGAGCTGGAGAGTGAAGTGAAAGAGACAGAAATGATGGAAGGTCTCCTAATATGACAATGAGAGAAGGATCTTATGTCTTGTCAAAAAGCAGGGGGTTATTTTCTGTAGATGGCCATGTAGACTCTTATTCAGACCTTTGATGTGTCTTAGCTGCTGTTGACTGTTTGGTGGCGCCTTGCCAAGCTCACCGACACACTGTCACATTAACACTCACTTTTCTGTGTTCTTCAAACACGAGCTACTGTACAGCACACAACCACACAGATGCCGGCTCACTCAACCCTCACGCTCACCAGCTGTTTCACCTCATTTAACCTTTGAGTTTAACCCCCATCCTCATCAGTGCGCTCGCCACAACCTCAAGGGAACAAAGAATGCCAGAAACCAGTTCCCACCCCCTCCCCAGTGCTGTTGTGCAATAACCCCACCTGAACGAAGGCCATGTGTTTGATGCCTTACACTCTGAAAACTGTGAATGTGTGACACCTTTTGAATGCCCTCCTCTGTAGCTCCACTGTGACGGTTCGAGTAAATGTGAAAATACTGTGTGGTTTGTCTCAGAGAGGGGTCTTTTGTTTGATGAATGAATGTGTGCTAGCTGGTAGACAGTCCTAGTTTTTATGGTCTGTTATTAAATGGAGTGGTAGTGAAGCCGATGAAGTTAATCTTGTACAGTTAATGCGTCAAGAGAAGGTACTTAAACTAATAACCCTTAATTGACCCCTTAATTTAACAGATCGTTCAGTTAAGTGTGTGCCTTGCCATGTTACGTTTCCAGTCCTGTTTCCCCAGGAAAACCAGAATAATGATCAGTGAATAATAACATGTCAAATCAAAAACCGAGAGCAGTCACGTGAACACTGTCTCTGGCCATATTTATTTACAATTACCTGATCTGTTAACAGCTCGTGGCTCATGTTGTGTACCCATGATGGTGCAGCCATTGTATTTATTTTTTATACATATTTATTTTTGTCTGTGCTTTTCCAAAGCCTGTGATTTAAAATGTTGTTTACTGCTGGGAACAGACATGTTTGCCACAAGAGTGTGTTTTGAGGGATTTGCACAGCAGCTGCTGCTGCTGCTGCTGCTGCAGTCCAACCGAAGCTTCTTTACAAAATGAAACACACATCCTCAGAATTGACACCCTAGTGTTTGTGAGGAAATGACTGACAAAGTCGGCAACTTCCGTCCTTGATAGTGATAACTGTCTTTTTAGAATTGTTCATTTTTGGTAGAGAAATGCTACATGTTGAACTTTCAGGTAACAAGTTTTTCTTCCAAAAAGGATATCTGAACATTTGAGCACGAGCTCCTCAGCTGCAGAGGAGTGTAGAATAACTTATGGTTTACATTTATCTTCCTGCTCTGTTTTTCTTCTTCTCTTCCTATGAGCGGCCTTACTTTGGTGGAAAAACAAACAAAATCTGTGTAACTTTTTAATCTTTTTTTTTTTATTTTTTATCCTTGTATTTCCTTTGGCTCTAAGCGGTGAGGATTAGCCACTTCTTCTGCCCGTGATGATGTCAAATAAGTTTTCCAAGTGATGTTCCTTATTATTTTGTACTTTTTATCTTTGATATTTGCAGATGTAACATTATCTAGGCTGGGTTTTCTTTTGTCTTCTGTTCCTTCTGGTGTTTTTTTTGTAAGTGTTGATCCTTTTTAATGGTGTGGACTGATGTCAATCACTGTATTATAAGATATGTTTCAGTTTTATGGACAGGAGTCATATACAGTGAGCTGTGTGCCAGTGAATTTGTTCATAACTGATGGAAGAATATTCAAATGTTACTTTTAATGAAGGAGGCTTATTGCTATAATATGAGAACCTCAATGTGTGCACATTTTGAAACCGATCACGCCCTGTAGAAACCACTAATCCTCTTTGTTACAGTTCTTTCTCCTTTGTGAATAATTTATGTTGTCGGTTTATGAGGGCAAATGTTTCATAGCCATTCTGTAATATACTGTTCATGTTCCTTGTGCCAAGTTGCAAGTGTTCACTTCTTAATTTGTATTTGTTTTCTAACTTTGTTAACCCTTGCACTATCACTAAGTCACTGCAATAGTTAACAAGTACAGTACATCAGTCGAAGTATCTGCATTTGTGTGCTGTGTTCTTTGTATCGTCACTACTCTGAAATGTTGTCACCATGTAAACATTCCATTTAATTAATTTTGTATAAAGTATTTGAGAAGTATCTATAAATGTGTCTACTTGTTTTTTTTTAACACTACAGTATCAGCGATTGCAGATCATTCTGCCCATGGGTCAGTTAATTAAAGCTAGTAGTGCACTGTTAAACAGTCTGCCGGGAGTCAATTAATGTTTCGATTGTGATTAAAGAGACTTTGAGATTACACTGGAGGAGAATCCTTGTATTAATTAAACCAAGTTGAGAGTTATTGTCTCACCTTCACCATCTGGGACAGCTGTACATGTCATTTCTTATTAAATGAGTGACGAATAGCTCTGTATTCCAACAGTAATCACTGTTACAGTGTGTGGTCAGTAACTGTCACTCCTCCTCATGCAGTCAGGAAAAAAATCATCTTCTGGTATCTCTTTTCACTTCATACAATCAGGACAGAGAACTTTGGGAAAACTACCAAGTTCATTGCTACTTGTGACAACTTAGTATACTACTAAACAGACCAAGTGATGAGAAGCATTTGAAGAAAAGAATGAGACAAAGAGAGCTGCCTCGGGAAAAAAAAAGTGTTTCCTGTTGAGGTCAGAGCTGCTTCCTCCAAAGACAACCATCAGGTCTGATCTACCACTGTTTTACTCTGTGCATACATGCAGGTCGATGTCAGTGTCTGTGTGCTTGCACACACACACCTAGCACACTCACACGATAACTCATTTAGCAAGCGGTTCATGTTGAGGTCCCCTGGACGATACAGTGTTCCTTTGTGTTGGAGCCCAGGTATTAAATTCCATTTGTGAAAGCACCTGGATGTGCACATCGGTCATGAAGTAACCATATTCCAAACTGTCATAATATAAATAAACATAAATGCCGAGGCTTTTCCCGCACCTACAAACAAAGCTAAATTTGACTTAGATTAAGGAAGTTGATGTTCAAAATAGAGATAAGTCCCAATTCTCTGAGCATGCGCACCCATCACAAGGTGTGTTACAAACCTGGCTACCCAGATCGCAACCATAATGTCGGCCCTCATTGGCTGGAGCCATACACCTGTACTGTTGTTTTACTGCCCTTCCACTCCTGCACCGTCTCACCGTCCAGGTCCAAAGATCGCTGCACTGTTTGCTCAAGCTCTGAGCTGTTAGGCACAGGGGGGATCCTAGCTCTTCCTGTATGAACCTGAAACCTCTACTGTGGGCGCCTCTCTCGCCATAACACCACGCCTGCTGTCGTCGATCCAGCGCGTCTTTCATCCGGCTGGAGGCCCCAGTTGAACCCCCTTCTCTGTCTGGGACGAGGCTGGTGCCTGGGCATCCACCTGGGGCACGGACAGGGGCCTGGATTTAATCTATCTGAGGCGGAAGCGAAGGGAGGATTGAAACTTTTTCCCTCTCTTTCGTTCATTTGACCTCACGTTCCTGCATTTGTGTGTGAGCAGGACGTAAAGGACACAAGAGATCTCATTTTTGTTTTGAGGTATGTGGCTTGCTTATAGACATTGGGAAAAGATGGATTTATACTTTTATAAAAAAAAAAAAAAAGATCACAAAGGGCCTCAAAGTCCAAGCCTGATCACTTCAGATTCACAGTAACTTGTTTCGATTTCACAGTTTTGTCATTGTAAGGAGAAAGATAAGAGAGGTCCTCTTTTGTTTGGAGCTGGCCTTGGTTTTTCTAAAGTGCACATCAATACAAATCAGGATATTTGCTAAGAGGCACAGTGCAGTGGTGAGAAAAGATGTCTCATTGGGCTCAAAGTTGATTTAATGTTTTCCTTTTCCTGGATGGAATACCCTTTTTGGCTCATTTTGAAAATGGATACTGTGAATTGGGAACGGACTTCTGGCCATGTGGACATTTCATTTTCCTTTTTGTTCCAAATTGGAAATGATCTGCTGTCCCAAGATACAGAAAAAAGCTGAAGATGTCAAAAATATGTAGCAATAACTTACATTGTATCTGTTGTCTATTTAAAATGTAATGTTGAATGGAACTCCAATGACCTTGGTCATATCATTATCTTAATCACTGTGGTTATGGGTTATCTGCTGCAGATCTCTCTCTGGTACAAAGGGTTGAGAAAGGAGTGGCTCCATGTCTTTACAGCTCTGCAGCACAGATAAAGTGTGGAGAATATTGCCTGATATTCCCTCAAAGAGAGACTTGTGCATGTCTGACATGTTTTCCTTCTCCTGTTGATTAGACGAATACACTGAAATGTACCCTCATTTGGTCAATTCCTGGTTTTAAGAGCAAACCAGGGTCTGAATTACGGAGACAATCACAATCACATTATATCAGTATTGTTTTGGTGGGGATTTTTTTTAGCTTGCAGTTGATCATGAAAGTACTGAAGTGGTATGGTGTGCAGCATCAGTTAGCGAATTACACTGAAAAAATGTGAATAACAAAAAAAGGCAGAGTTGACTAATGTTCCCTGTTTGTATTCAGTATACAGATTTTTACTCTGAGCTACAACTGTTTCTTACAGTACCGTCCATAAATAAACTGGTTCCCCCTTGCGTTTGCCACAGTTTCCCCTTGCATTTGCGATCTGGGTATAGTTTAACTACAGAAAGGTCTCACTAACAACCTGTCACTCTGTGATAAGTACACACATGCTCTTTCTCCAGGTGTTGAATATGGAGAAACTGAGCTGAAGATGGGGTCGGTGTCATCATACTTTGGCCAGTTGTGCGGAAACGAGAAAAAGGGAGGTTAGTACTGACGCTGACCTTTGCATTCAACTACTAAGTTATTACATTTTATATGTGTTTTTTAGTTAGAGATTTATAATTCATACATCTGTCTATTATCTTCATGATTAATATTCTAATCTTTACAAAGAATCAACAAATTGTTCTGTTTATAAAAAGTCAAAGAGAGCCCAAAGTGACGTCCTTCAATTGTTGCTTTTGTCCAACTAAAATCCAAAATACTCATTTACTTTCATTATGACAAAGAAAAGCAGAATTTTACATTTTGAGCTGAACAAGCTAGAGCAGGGAAATGTCTGACCTTGGCTAACTGCATCATTGTTGCAGCTCTACAAATAGCACTAATGCGTCTACTTTACTTGACAAGTGACGAGACAATTTCCTCCCTGTGCTACTCCGACATCTTCACCCGTCTTGCTCTCCATCTTTTTTTTACAGAGGACGAGAGACACTTGCGAGCTAATGACAGACCTTTTAACCTGTCTTACCACTATGCTGTAAGTATAGAGAGACAAACTCTCTGTGGGGATTCAATGTGTCTGCCTGCTGTCTTTTCACAAACTGTATTCTCATGTGTTCTAAGTCAGATGTATATTGTATGAGATTACTTCTCTCTGAAGCTGCCACGTACATTTGTTACATTCCTCTCTCCCCTCCGCGTCAGAACAATGCCATCAAGACCTCCAAATACAACATTATCACCTTCCTGCCGCTCAACCTCTTCGAGCAGTTCCGGAGGCTCGCCAACGCCTACTTCCTCTTCCTCATGATCCTTCAGGTAGACACCTTTCTTTACCTGCTGTAGCGCTGTGACGCATGTCAACATGGACTGTATGTGTGGGCTCATTTCCACACAGCTCCGTGTACACGTATGAGCGAGTCAGCTGAAGGCTGAATTGTTTCTACTGGCGTTTACATCATCTCTGATGTGTTTGTGAAACTCTTTCTGTTTTAGTTTCGGGTTGTTTTGTCTGTGGTTTTCTGTTTGGAGTGCTTTGAGAAATTTAGACTTTTGCGTCAGATGTCAGACAAACTGAACGTATAGTCTGTATTCTTGATAAACCTCCATGCCTGCATAAAAACAGAGAAATATAGCTCCTCGCTCATATTAGTATGGGCTTTTTTTGTGGTCATCCATAAAGAAATGTACTGCCTTGCATTGAAAACAAAGTGTGTATATGTTTCTGTTGGACACACGTGTGATGTGTGATAGTGATATGATTCTGGGGATGACCATATATGATGCTTCAAGAGTTGTCCGTGAAATTCAGATTTGCTGGGGGTAAACGATGATGAAAAATAATAATAATAATAATAATAATAATAATAATAATAATAATAATAATAATAATAATAATAATAGTTGTTGTTGTTTTTTGTTATTATATTACTATTTATTACAACCAGAACGTCCATTAAACTGGAAGAGACTTCACTGAATATCCGTCCATCTAAGGTGATAATCTGTGATTGACTGACAGAAAACCATCAGATGGCACACCCAGAATATAAGACTGAACCATGTGGAATGTGTGATAAGGCATTTCTACCAAACTGTTTGTTGTGCACTGACTTAATATGATTTGACAAGAACCCAGCATTGATTTGGAAGGGGATATAAAGTCTTTAAAAATGTTTTAAAGAAATGTATGGGAATCTTATGGGGTTTTATTTGAACTAGTAGAATAAAAATAGATTTCCAGTGAGGAAATCTTAAAAGAACCAAGCGTCTTTCTCATACGTAGCAGTCCTAAAGGATTTTTAAGAAACGCATGCAGAAGTTGAAAATCCTATTGGCCTTTCTGACTAAGGTTCTTATGTAATTCATGACATAAAACAAAACAAGGCGTAAATAATTTAAAAAGTGAGGCCATGCATATTGATGCTGATCAGCCGGTACCGGCATAAACTGATGTTTTTGCATATGTTGTCCACAAAGGGATTTGATGCAGATGCAGGGTACTGAATCATTTGAAATGTGTGCGTTTGCGTGTGTGTTCTGTTAACAGGTAATCCCACAAGTCTCCTCTCTCTCCTGGTTCACCACGGCTGTGCCACTGATTCTGGTGCTGTCCATAACCGCAGTGAAGGACGCCAGCGACGACATAGTAAGCTGCGATCGTGACAATCACATGGGATGAAATTGAAATGCAGAGCTCCCAGTCGATGTTAGGACAACTACGTAATCTTAATCAAAATGATGTATCGACAACAAACTGTGTTTTCTCTTTATCCTGTATATTCTGAGTAGAACAGACACAAAAGCGACAAGCAAGTGAATAACCGCATGGTGGACGTCCTCATCGATGGACAGTGAGTCATTTGAGATATAAATTTCACATCTGTTAATGGGAACAAGCAGTTTTGAACTTTAAAATGTCGTGTCTTGTATGGATTTGCGCGCAGTGTTGTGATTTTCTCGGTACGTTTCATGTTTCTGTGGCAGACTGAAGAAGGAAAAATGGATGAATGTTCAGGTTGGAGATATAATCAAACTGGAGAATAACGAGTTTGTCACGGTAAGTATCAAAACACCACAATAAAGATTAGAAAGGGATTTGTTTCTGTAATGTCACCTGTGGGAGGTTTTATGGCATTTTATAGCTTATTGCTGATCTTTATACGTCGATGCGTTCAGCGATAACAAGTCCGGCACAAAGTCCAAGTTTATCCAATCTTACCTTCTTCTGTCCTTTCACTCGGCTGTGCTGCAATGCTTTCATTTTTTTTTAGGCGGACCTCCTGCTGCTGTCGAGCAGTGAGCCTCTCAATCTGGTTTACGTGGAAACGGCTGAATTAGATGGGTGAGTGTGCAAATACCTGACAGCTGGTGTCTCACACCTCTGCAGCATCCTTCTCATGTCGATCTCTCTCGGTCCCCCCCCCAGTGAGACCAATCTGAAGGTCAAACAGGCCCTGACCGTAACTGGAGAGCTGGGAGACAACATTGGTGCACTGGCTTCCTTCAATGGTGAGAAGCTGAAAAGAAGCTAAATTAAACAGACACCTATATTTAGAGAACTGCAATCTGCATACTAAGTTCCATTATACAGAAATAATAAAACATTTTAGTGGGTAATATGCTTTTTTTTTTTTTATTGATTGATTGTTGTTTGGTCTCTAAATTGATAAGTGTTTTCGTGTTGTTTTGTCTAACAACCAAATACAGTCAGTGTCCTGTCATATACTAGAAAATAGGTGGTAAAATAGTCACATTTAAGAAGGTGGAGTCTGAGATTTTTTTTTAATAACATGTAATCAAAAGAAGTGTGTCTCATTTGTCCCATTTATTATTACAATTAAGCATTGGTTTGGAATCACATGAAGTGGAAGCTATAGCATTAAAAAGCCAAGAATGTCTTATGACAATATTTTTGCAAAACAATAATACTACCACACACATATATCACATTAGCAATCACAATAAGGGTTCTTCATCAAATATGGTTGTTTTTTTAATCATAAAAAAAGCAAGAAGTATGAAGAAACATTGTTTTTGTGTAAATCAAACAAACAATAGGTCAACTTATGGAGGCTAAATCAGCCTCTTAGCCTGCAACCTACACTAACCTCAGTCTCCCTCAGGTGAAGTGCGATGTGAGCCTCCCAACAACCGCCTGGACAAGTTCAAGGGGATCCTGTCTCTGGACGGACAAACCTACGCTTTGGACAACGACAAGGTGCTGCTGAGAGGATGTACTCTGAGGAACACCGAGTGGTGCTTCGGCCTGGTCATCTTCGGAGGTAACTCATCTCTCACCAGCTGCTAGCTAGTCAGTGGCAGGTACCGGCACGTAAGGACAGATAGCAGCAGTTAGCCGTTACCTGCTCAAAGTGATAATGGCGGCCTAAAAAGTAGGAAAGGAAGTAGGAAACATGCACGGGGTGCACCGCTCAGGTGTGCAGGAGCCCAGCAAGTGCTGCAGTAGGAAAATTACTGCTTTTTATTCTAAACAAGACAGAGGACAACAAAGTAATACATAACATTATAGTAAAATACAGCCTTGAATGAAAACAAATTAAATTCAGAAGGGTAATGGTGATGGTAATACTAATAATACTAACTTTATCCAATGTTACTTGCTATTGTTTGGCAGTTAAATTTTGTAGTTGGCTAGTAGCTTAGTTAGCATTACTTTCAAGCTAATGCTACCAGTCCAACCTTACCTTTAATTGTTGAGCTAATGTTACCAGTCTAACTTTAGCCTTAAGCTAATATAACTAACTTAGTCTAATATTAAACTTAATTGTTAAGCTAATGTTGCTAGTCTAACTTTAGCCTTACTCTTAAGCTAATGTCACCAGTCTTACATTACCGTTAATTCTAATGTAATTCTAATGCATATTAATGACAGTATAAGAGTGTGTGCATATGAATGCTGAAGACGTGCCTCCATCAGCCTCATTGTCAGTGTGTATGAACCTGTCCAGGTCCCGACACCAAGCTGATGCAGAACAGCGGGAAGACTACATTCAAACGGACGAGCATCGATCACCTGATGAATGTCCTGGTGTTGTGTGTGAGTTTAACATCCATGCACACGAAAAACACACATAAGCTCACGCGTACACTGAAGTTGACAATGTTAAACATTTACCTCACATCATATATAAAAATTGTAATATATAATAATAACACAGACAGATTTTTTAGCTGATGTAATAGTTCTTGAAATGTCTATATGTGTTATATCTTTTAATCCATCAGATCTTTGGTTTCCTGGCATCAATGTGCACTGTTCTGGCCATCGGCAATGCAATCTGGGAGTTTAACGAGGGCTCAGTGTTCACAGCCTTCCTGCCTCGTGAGCAGGGGGTTGATAGTGGTCTCTCGTCCTTCCTCACCTTCTGGTCTTACGTCATCGTCCTCAACACTGTGGTGCCCATTTCTCTCTATGTCAGGTACGTCCTGGCAAAGGAAGAGAATACAGTCAGAAAGCAAAAAAAAAAAAGTTCAAGTCATTCCCTGTTTGCCTCACATTTGTCCCTGTGTGTGTCAATGCCAGCGTGGAGATCATCCGTCTCGGCAACAGCTTCTTCATAGACTGGGACAGGAAGATGTATTATCCCAAGAGTGACACTCCGGCACAGGCGAGGACCACCACGCTCAACGAGGAGCTGGGTCAAATCAAATACATCTTCAGTGACAAGACCGGCACCCTGACGCAGAACATCATGACTTTCAACAAGTGCTCCATCAATGGGAAAGCTTACGGTGAGGTAAACTAAAGTGTTAAATTACACAGCAGTGTGGGCTGAATTATTGACTCTGGAGTGTGTTTCTCTGTTATCCAGGTGAGCTGTTTGACTTTGCGAGAAAAAGGGTGGAAATAACAGAGGTGAGAGTGAGAATACGTGTACATAATTGTGTGTTCTTCTGAACTATTTGTCTAGTAATCCTCTAAAACTTGTTTTGCTTCTCTCCACTGCTTCTTTTTCTCTGCAGAAGACAGAGAAGGTGGACTTCTCCTGGAACCGTCTGGCTGATCCAAAGTTTGACTTTCATGACCACAGTCTGATGGAGACGGTGAAAGATGGAAACCTGGAGGCTCAGGCCTTCTTTCGCTTGCTGGCTCTGTGCCACACTGTCATGCCTGAGGAAAAGAATGAGGGTGAGTGCCCTCTACTGGACATTTTTATTACAGCTTGGTACATTGCTTGTGTTCTCTTTCTGGTGATTAAATATTTTTTTTGTGTAAAATCCCACTAGAATGCACTAATATCGTCCTCCTTCGCTAATTGTGTTTTCAGTGTTTACGCCACTGTGCGTAAGATAAGAAAACATCTGATAGTGAAAGCACTGAATCTTTTTCTTCCTGTCCTCTCTAACTATCTTTATTTCTTGGCAGGGGAGCTCTACTATCAGGCTCAGTCCCCTGATGAGGGCGCTCTGGTGACCGCAGCCAGAAACTTTGGGTTTGTTTTCCGCCAGCGCACACCAGAGACCATCACAGTCATGGAGATGGGCCGGCAAGTTGTCTACGAGCTGCTGGCTGTTCTTGACTTCAATAATGTGCGCAAGAGAATGTCAGTCATAGGTGAGAGAAAATAGTTGCACAATATGTGTACAGATGATGTTATAGCAGTCCCTGTTGGGGCATTCAGGGACCTCTTTTCCAAGTTTGTGTTAAGCAACTTCCACCATGATTTCCAGTGCGCAGCCCCGAAGGCAAGCTGACTTTGTTCTGCAAAGGGGCAGACACCATCATCTATGAAAGACTCCACCCGTCCTGCAACCAACTAAAGGGGGTTACCACCAGACACCTCAACGTGAGTGACGTGGTTGGATTTTTGTGATGTGTACTCAATATATAAAACTAACTCACATTCAGAATTCCTCAAGGCTTTTCTTTGAACTGTTTAACTAAAATAGGAGTACGCAGGCGAAGGCCTCCGCACGCTGGTTCTGGCTTACAAGGACTTGGATGAGAGTTATATGGACGGGTTTAAAAGGCGCCACCACGAGGCCAGCACTGCCATGGACGGACGAGAGGAGAGACTTGACGAACTTTATGAAGAGATAGAGAAAGACCTGATGGTTCGTCAGCCTGCTAAACAAAACTCTGACACAATTTGATTTGCTTTATCATCCTATGTTGTGCTTCAGATGATTTTAATTCTGCCAGACAAAGATTGGAAGCATTTGAAAAGTATTGTTTAAAAAATAAGTTTTATTTGTCACAGAATGATACCTTTTCAACTCACCACTCTGTACTCTGGTGTTTTTAGCTTTTGGGAGCAACAGCTGTGGAGGACAAGCTGCAGGATGGCGTGCCACAGACCATAGAGCAGCTGGCTAAAGCTGACATCAAGATCTGGGTGTTGACTGGAGATAAACAGGGTTAATGAAGTTATACAGTGATATAATGTGAAATACTTTCCATCACCGTTAATTTAACTGTCAGGAAGCTGCCAAATCTCTCAGGGCTCACTCTGAACTGAGAGTCAGAGAGTGAATGATTGTCATGTTTGACAGATGAATTCCATCACATTCATTATTGATGTTTTTAAACAGAGACGGCGGAAAATATTGGCTACTCATGCAACATGCTGAGAGAGGACATGAAAGACATTTTCATCGTGGCAGCAAATACGGCTGAGGGTGTCAAAGAGGAGCTAGAGTGAGTTTGTTAGAAGCAACACATGTAGTGTCTGATGATCAGAGTTTGGTTTAATCTACTGAATACTGTTTATTTTTAACATAATTTGACATAGTTTTGATGCTTTACCATGTTTTGTTGTAAAGAATCAAGGCTGTACAAAGATAGCAGAAACAAGAGATTGTTCACTTTGCCTAGCACTCCTTAGCTACCAACTACCACCCCAAAAAATGTATTTCTTTTTTTTTTTAATGATAGACCTTCATGTTTATTGTAAATTTCCAGTGATAAGGAATTTGATGCCTGCAGCACACAAAGAGAGAAGACCCACAGTGTCCCAACTTATTTGGAATTGGGGTTGTAGCAAGGCACAGATACACAATTTACTTCATGTAATGGTTGAATAACGTAGATGACAGGGGGAAACAGAGCTTTGTTTGTTTATTGCAGGGGAGAGGTAGTTATCCATAGTTTTATAGTCATAGTCAAATAACATCTGATCCAAAATAACCCTTGGATAGTTTGATGGCTTGCTCCAGCAATACAGTAGTTGAATTTGCTTGAAGTGTATGTGTATGCTTCACTTCAAATAAGGTTGGATTGAGGATTTGAAATACCTTAATATTTAAGGTAATGCTATTGTACTATTTATAACACAAGTTTGGGTGGACTAGCTAAAAAGCAATTTCACCAAGTGCAGGACAGAGCTGCTATCTTATATATGTTTACTGTCAAATGGCCATGACAAAGAGGAGGTGAGAAAGTTGATCATTAAGCTCAATTAACTGCCACTGGCGTGATAAGACTCAAGCCCTACGGTCATCATGCTTTTATTGTCAACAATCTTCCTGTTTTTTTAGGAATGCAAGAAGGCAAATGTGTCCAGATTCTGTGGACAAGCCATCCGTGATTAAGGAACGTGCAGGCCTGTTCTGGCTTCAGAAGACTGAGACTGTACAAGATGAGAAAGTGGATGGAGACTATGGCCTCGTTATCAATGGACACAGTCTGGTGAGCGGGCCTATTCAGACACACTTCAACTTCTTGTAGCTGCTATAGCAACAAGAAATAGACTCAAGATAAGCAGCTAAGTTTAACTAAATGAGGGTTAAGATAAAAGAAATAAAGGATTCACAGTCTCCAACTAGAATTGACAGCATAGACTGGAGAGGGCTTTCATCTTGGTGTCTGGTTGAAATCTTTCAAGGGCTGCATGACCTCAGTATGATCTAGCCTTTCTTCCTTTGTGTCCTCAGGCCTTTGGGTTGGAGAAGAACCTGCAGCTGGAGCTGCTGAGGACAGCGTGTATGTGTCAGACAGTGATTTGCTGCAGGGTTACCCCTCTGCAGAAGGCTCAGGTGGTTCAGCTGGTCAAGAAATACAAGCAGGCTGTCACTCTGGCAATCGGGGATGGTGCCAACGATGTCAGCATGATCAAGGGTAATCTCACTTAGCTCAGACGCTAACACAAACCTTGAGGACGAGAGAGTTGTATTAGAACCAGTTTCTCTCCTGTCTGACCTACAGCTGCTCATATTGGTGTCGGCATCAGCGGTCAGGAGGGCATGCAGGCCGTTCTCTCCAGCGACTACTCCTTTGCCCAGTTCCGTTACCTTCAGCGCCTCCTGCTGGTGCACGGGCGCTGGTCCTACCTACGCATGTGCAAGTTCCTGCGATACTTCTTCTACAAGAATTTCACCTTCACCTTTGTGCATTTCTGGTACGCCTTCTTCTGCGGCTTCTCTGCTCAGGTGAGGGACATGTGTTGGTATTACATCACTTCACTTAATGGGTAAGATAAAATCTGCATTACAGTTAATACATACAGTGTTATTACTGCTTCATTACATGTTTTAATGTTGTATTTTTTGTTCTTGTTTACAGACTGTGTATGACGAGTGGTTCATCACTGTGTATAACCTGGTTTATACAGCTCTCCCTGTCCTTGGCATGAGTCTCTTTGACCAGGTATGTACTAAGGGGAAAATCACTCATTCGTTTTAATAATTCAGAAGCTCAAATTCAGCTTCTTCTTTGTTTAATACCTTATTAATGATCAGAAGTTTACACCCTGGTGTCTGTATCCCCTAGAAATTCCCTTGTCCTGTTGTAATCATTTGTTTATGTAGGATGTGAACGACCGCTGGAGTTTCCAGTATCCTCAGCTCTACACTCCGGGCCAGCTGAACATGTACTTCAGCAAGAAAGCTTTCGTGCGCTGCATGATGCACAGCTGCTACAGCTCCCTCATCCTTTTCTTCATCCCATGGGCCGCCATATACGACACAGTCCGAGACGACGGCAAAGACATTGCTGACTATCAGTCCTTTGCTTTACTGGCGCAGACCTGCCTGCTGTTTGTAGTGAGCATACAGGTGAGGAATACAGTCCTGTAACTAAACGTGACAGACGGTGCATTCAAATTACAGGATTAAACAGTGATTTGATGAAGTGCCATGTTTTTTTTTTATGGTATTTAACACACTGGATTAGCTCAAACACATCCTCAGTCAGGTATTTTATCTATAAATGCTATCACAGTAAAGTTACATTGTGAATTAATATGTGCGCCACAATAAAACAATTCATTTTCACTCAAAATTCTATTTTTCAGCTGTGTCTGGACACCCATTACTGGACAGCAGTGAATCAGTTTTTCATATGGGGCAGCCTGGCCGCTTACTTTGCCATCACATTCACCATGTACAGCAACGGCATGTTTTTCATCTTCACTGGCGCTTTCCCTTTCATTGGTGAGTTGATTCAGGTCTTTTATGGAGGCGGAGTGGTCGTTGGTGTCCATGTCTTCAGATTTTACACTTTGAAAAGTGTAGCCCAACATGTACATGTTCATATGGTTTACAGTAAAACAGTCCAACAACAGTGAAAAGTAGGTGAGAATAGGTTTTCCAGTAATCCTTCTATGAATCAAATCTCTGAATCTACATATTTCAGTACATTTTTGGTGTTTTTTGTGTGCAGTCACATATAACCCATACACAATACTGTAAGATTGTAGAATAATAACAAATCAATTAACTATGTGATTCTGACTACTGGTCTGCTGCTTTTGGAACTGCAGGTACAGCAAGAAACTCTCTGAACCAGCCGAACGTATGGCTGACCATCTTCCTGACTTCCCTCCTGTGTATTCTGCCTGTGGTGGCTTTACGCTTCATTGTCATTCTGCTTCGGCCTACCATTAATGACAAGGTGAGAACACCTGAAACATAGTTGTGCACCCCATTTTAAAAGTTTTTCTTTTGGTGTAACTTAATTCAAACTATGCCTCATTTTCTTTGAGGTTACAATTTGGCCTTCTGTCAGTAAAGTAACATTAGAGAGATATATGTATATATATATATGTATAGACATCTTACTTGTTTTTGATACACAAATCAACCATCACTAATGAGCAGATTTGGGTACAGGCGACGATTTAGCTACATTTTCATTTAAACACTGAAACATTAGTCATCAAGAGAAACAAAAACAAAAAGTTAAAAAAATAAAATGTGTCTTCAAGAATTTGCTGATATTTGTTTCCTTGCCTCCCTCTTCTCTGATACAAACTACAAACATTTAAATTCGGAGGTAATAATCTCAGTGATGACAACATTAATTATTTTTAGCAAACAGTCAGCTGGAGTTTGAAATCACCAATCACCTTTTTGTTTAAAAGATTGGCATTTGTAACAGTGTTATTCATAAAGAATTTGAACATCAATTTTGATCTTGATCTTGATCAAACTTGCTAATTCTAAGGTCACCATATAGTATGAGTCGTAATTCACATTTATACATGTTATATGAAAATAGTATATAAGCCAGGAGATTGTGTGCTGTGGGAATGTTAGAATCTACCATTGTGAAAATATTTGCACCCTGAGGAGCGCGTGTATTCATAGCACTTAACTGTCCAGCATGAAAATATGCAGCCATGTTGATACTGATGACCTGTCCCTCCCTCCCTTCTGTAGGTGAGATATAAAATGCGGAAGGAGGCACTGCCAGCTTCTGCACCTCCCAAGCGTCGCATGCGTATCAGCACCCGTCGGTCTGGCTACGCCTTCTCACACGCCCAGGGCTACGGTGATCTGGTGACATCGCGGAAGTTCCTGCTGAGACCCCTGAAGAGTCGACCGGCCCTGGTCATCCAAACAGACTCTCCTCTGGCTCAGAATCAGCCACAGCACTACCGCACCATCAAGGAGGAGCCAGAGGGCTCTCAGAGCCCGTAGACAGGAGATGTGCAGGGACATTCAAGTGTGTGAGAGCGCAATATTTTTTATTTTGGAGCCTAGCTCACGCTCATGAGAGGATGCACAGGGTAAAATTCCCCACCTGAGTTCTTTCCAGGTAAAATTCAAGCACTTAAAACTAAGTCTGACTTTAACTCAAGGTTTTCCCTCGTGCAGAAATGTCACTGTGAAAATACTGAGCAACCTTAAAGAGCTGCACTGGTGCTTTTGCATGTTTTAGCTTCATGAAGTACAACTGCCTGCTATCTGCATCACTGGTGACCATTGCAATTTATGATATTTTAACTACAGTTAACACCTGGAACGCTCATTTAGCTAGGTAATCAATCATAGTAGACATTTGATTGCCTTAAGTTTTGTTACTGTCAGGTTTTTAAACAGTTTTCATCAGGGACTGCATTCACTCAGTCATTCAGTCTCTGCAATTTGAGCATCAGGTGCAAAAATGCCATTTCTGTTTGCAGAAAAGAGATTAAATTCACAACATGTACAGACGTTTTATTGTATGACTTCTGAGTTTGATTTTCTAACAACAAAGCTCATATATGTAATATATGTAATACCTTTCAATCATATCAATTCAACTTTATTGTCATAGCACTTGCATGCATTGAACAATCACAATGTCTTCTTCTTCTAAACAGCATGCAGTTTGTGCTTAATTGCCTAAAACATGCAAAACCAGAAACTGCAATGAGATTAACTTCGTGTTATTTTTCTTGTTGTGATCGGCAGATTGTTTTTAGAATGTAAGTTAAAAAAATGTAAAGGTTGCCATAGCTGATCTAGAGACACTGTTATAAACACTGTCTGCAACAGGAAGTTGCATTTTGTACCTTTATTTTTTTCCCCCCCTCAAGTGAACAGTCAGTACTCAGGGTGTCATCATAAGAAGAGATAAAGGGCAAGTTCAGCTTCACTTGGACTAATAATCCTATATTCACTCTGTTGTTTACATGATTATTTACTTGAAGATTGTTGTTATTATTGTCCTGTTGTGTGTCAACAACATAACTTGTTCGATCAGCACCACTTAGTCACAGTGTTTTCAAAGTGCAACCAGGGGTCAGTGTTGTGCATTCAGCTGAGTAAAAGGCACAGTAATGGTGTTAGTGTCATAGGAGGGCCAGTGCAAAGACCAGCCGACAGCACATATTACTCCTAAAAATCCCTTTTCCTCAGTCCTTCCATATATATTGCCATTGTGTCTTCTACTTTATGTTGAGACGCTGAGAATTTTGTCTACTGATAGCAGCTTTGATCCTCACGATTGTTCAAGTTTCTACGAGAGCGATTATCTGTGAAATAAAAAATGATCTTGACTGACCTGTGTGGCCATTTTTTTAAAAATAAATTGTTGGTGTAACATGTAAAACAAACTAAATGGGACGTGTGTCGAGGTAATACTCAAAAGAAAAAGGGGGCAGCACATCAGTAAACTAACTGCTGTTAACTGTAGCTGCTATTGGCTAGTTAGCACTGCAACACTTTATAGTACATGGGTTTCTTTGACATATAGTCACAATCTTTAATTTTTTTAACACTGTTCGTTTTTTATTACACTTTTGAATGTTTTAAGGTAATATTCGTACATGTTGCCCCTTTAAAACTATGCAGATATTGAAGATGGACACACATCCCAACACAGAGAGGATGGAAGCTGTTCGAAAGACAAAAATGTATGATTACTGTAAATATTTCATAACCTGACCTCTTTTAGGAAGCCTTGAACCAAACCTGCTCCAGATTTATTTGCATTATGTATGCACTCTCTTCCTCTAGCTCCCTTTTCACTCACACTCTCCATACATAGACACTGTTACGTTTGCACACACTCACACACACACACACACACACACGCTGCATTCAGCGCACATCTGCAGTGTCCTCTGTGGGCTAGCCAGCAATGACATCATTACGGGTGGAGGGCTGTCCCAGCGTGGCACGGATCCAGAAAATTCTCTCTGGTCCTCAAGGGGAAAGAAACAGATTGGTGTGTATTGCCATTTATTACACTGACAAAACGAGCAGTGTTTTATATTCAAAAACATACTACACAGAAATGATATTAAACTGTGTTTTTAAGGAGGTATATTTGGCATTATGCAGCTGAATACCAAACATGATCAGCGTAGCAATATAAAAATCCTTCCCTTCCAGTTTAACCCTCGCTGTGCTCCTCCCCTTCGAGCAATGCAGCACAGTCAGCAGACCCCACAGTCCACAGTGAAGGTCACTGAAAGATCCCACAGTGCTGAGCAGGAACGACGACTGGTGCGCTTTATAAATAGCCTGCCACACCACAAAGACGCACTTTGAACACAGCCTGAGATGGTATTTTCTGATCAACCTGAAACCTCCATCTCACATAAATAAAAAAACTAGGCCGGTGATGTAGCGGTGACAAAACAAGAAGTCAGTTAAATCCTTTATGTTATTGATAAAAAGCTAATTTTACTGTGACACCAATAACAACACAGAGACACGGAGTGAAGGGAGAATAAATTGAATGGGAGTGTAACTGTAGTGAGCAGTTCTAGTTAGAGATGCAGGGAAAATGTTGCGGCAAAGACACTATATGGTACAAACGAACCCTGATAGATACAGAGACACATTCACACTCTGTTATATTATCACACAGTCTCCCTGGGTCAAAGTTCAAGTGGAAAGCCGCAGCCTGGTCTGAATGGTCGGCTCCTGTAAGAGGAGACGGCAGGGTCGCCTTGGGGAGAATTTCACACTCGCCGCTCCAACTTGGATGGAGGGTCGCTGTGTGTTTCAGTCTACCAGGCGCTGGTCCACAGTCTGCTACTCTGTGGAGAGCAGCCTCAAGAAGTGTCCGAACACACACAGGAAACAGTACACATCGCTGTCAGACACACGCTGAATTAATTTGGGTTGTGTGTTTGTCAAACTCATGTTTTCATTTGCTACAGGCATGCAACACTGTGGACCTGTGAACAATCATGGTAACCTCCTGACAATCTGCCATATAACATATAACAATAATATTTATATATATATATATATATATATATATATATATATATATATATATATATATATATATATATATATATATATATATATATATATATATATATATATATATATATATATATTTATATATATAATATAGTTTAGTGTGGATGTTCATGGTTTTCAGAGGATGGCTTGTAATGTTTTAGTCTCTTTTCATCAGGTCAAAGTCCAAAGTCTTCCCTTGACCAGCACTTTGGTATAGAAAAAGAATCTTATTTCCAGATTTTCAATTAAATTTGCCTCGAATATTAGCTTTTTCACTGAAGATGATCTTTGTGTGTTTTTCTTTTTAATTAGTTGTCCGGTGCTTCACAGCAGCGTCCTCCTAAACACCTGAAGTAGACTGGGACTTTAAAGAAAACGTGCACTGGCTCCATCCAGCTCCTGAGGCGTAACCTAAGTCTCTGGAAACATCCAAGGTCCCCAGCCTATTTTGAAAAGACGTTATTTACACCATTTATGAATCTTTGCTGTAGCCGCTGAGCTAAACTCTTTAGCATGCACCCTGTCTGCGATGTATGGAGACATTTTATGGATTTTGTTTGGATTTCTCTGGTTGATTATGCGGTTTTTCTGTTGTGTTTTTTGCTTTCAATTGTTTCTGGAGAATGCTGCAGCGCTGTTTTGCGTGCGAAGCCCCAGAATCATTCACTGGACTTCGGCCTTCCATCAGCATGAGGGCGAGCAGATCACACTGAACCAACATTTTTGCCTGCGTGACAGATAAACGGTGTCTTGCAACTCACTTTTGGAGAGAAGCCACGCAGGTGATAATACTCATCGCTAGGACTGACCTTTTTCATAGATATATCAATAATAGCTGCTTCAGCTGAAACACCATCGCGTGTGGTAAACATTATAACCATTTAGGTTTATCTTGGACACTGATTAGGGTGTTGATTTGAAGGTTTTGTTCGCAGCCTCACTCCGTCTGTGAACAGCCTGACAGAGGGGCTGTTGCAGGATTAGACCGATGACTCAGTGTTAAGACTTTTGCCTTAACAGAGCTCAAACGCTGGTCCAGCAGCGGCTTAACTGCTCGGATGTTTGAAGAATAGTCTGCGCGGGCGCCTATGGGGTAGACAGAGAGAGAGTCATACAAAGACAGAGAGAGAGAGAGTTATCTAAGTAGACTGTAAGTGGTGTCAGTTGTAAGCCTTGTGTCTAAATTAAGGATTACCTTCAACCTTAGAAAGTGCACACGCCCCCGGCTGCCACGTTAGCACTGGTGAGGCAGTGTGCCGCATTCACACTCAGCAAAACCAACGCGCAATGACCCGGGAGAGCGCGTTGACATCATCCATGACCGCAGCTGGCTTTCATACTGAGGAGTTTTAATTGGAAACGTCTCCAAAACTGCCGTTTCCGGTTCAGTTTTTCAGGGCAACAGACGATTCAAAATGAGCAAGTTATTCATCAGTTTGTTAGACACAGGAACGGACAATGTTCCCGAAGTCATTTCATGCTCTCAGTGCAAACAGAGCCTCTGTATAACATTGTGCCTTGTTATATTTGGCAACACTGGGGCAAACAGGCAAAAGTTCTCTGAACTCCCGTCTTGCACCAGAGATCACGCGAGCTATCGCTGGGCAGCATTCTGTCGACCCTCATTCAAAGTGTGTCAAATGTGTCCCAGGGGCCTTGTTTGCTAAAATGCTGTGCAGTTTATACCGTAAAGGTTCAGGGTCCGATCGCCGAGGGGAGGCTCCTGTTAGTATTGGTCACATTCAGACAGAGTTCCAAATGTGGAACCACAGCAGGGATCACATTTCACATGTCACATTTACATGTAGAGTACAGGTCAGCATGGGAGGCATGTTATATGAGGCTGGGAGAATGGGTCTTACAGTCTTTGTTCACAATTTAATACAATTTTAGAAATGTATTGGATGTTGTATGCCCTTCTATTATTCTGAAAGAATGTTTTTGATTGCTTTTGCAAAGGATTTTGAATGAATTACCCTGCATGTGCCGGCCCCCGCCAATGGACCCTAAACATCACTCTTCCTTTCTTCCCATAATGCCTCTCCCCTTTCCTCTTTAAGCACTACCAACGCATCGGTTTCATCTCCTGAAATAACCTCGGAAAACCTTCCTGCTTCCCCGCAGTGCAGATTAATCATTTAGAGGACTGGCAAAAACATTGCATTTGTGCTCTTCGCCATCCCTGTTCCGGATGATGAAGAGCCGAGTGCAACTGACAGGCTGGCATGAAAAGTACACCCGCTAATGACGCTCGCCCTGCGTGAGCCACATCTGAGCCAGCTGGACTCAGAGCAAGGTCACGGTCTTGGCTTTAGGTTTGAAACACAGACATTAAATAAAGAAAATCCAGGCATCGGTTCAGAGAGACCTCACAGGACCCCTCACCACTGAATCTGTCTGTGTTGGGCCATTTGTTTGTTGCAACAGCGGTTATTCACAGACATTAAGCACCGCATCAGTGTTGAGACTGATAGAGTGGATCTTGCATATTGTATTTTGAATGTGCATTTTTAAAAGTAATCATTCAGATTGGAGATCTGAAAATACCTTTGCTCACATTTTTGGACATAATGGTTTTCTTGTTCAAACATAACGGTAAAGATAAGTAGTGCATATGTGGTCATGCGCAGACGTAAGCTTAATGGAAGAATATGAATATCAGAAGTCAAATGAAATTTTGCCAGAAGCTGAGTGCAACTTTATATAAAAAGACAGTATTAGGGTCAGTGGCAGGTTTGAAGATGTGACATTAGAACCGTGGACTTTCATGCAGGAGAGCTGGACTCCTCGATAACATAATTTTGCTAAAAGCTAAACAAATCCAAATTAAATGATTTTCAGGCTTTAGAACTGATTCCAAATGTTGTATTATTTACAATAATAAAATAATTTATATTTCAGCATGTTGGTGGTGGGTGGATGAGGTTGCTCAGCATGCTTTGAGACAATGTGTTCGAGACGATAAGCCATAAGTAAACTGTGTTTAAATGTCTTCCACATCACCACAAATGTTTCCTTTTATGCAGTAATTAGTGTTGATATTCTTCACAAATGTTCCTATTAGATTACGGCTGCTGTTGTGGTAAAAGACAATTTTGCACCATGAGTTAAGAAACTGAAACCTGCTATGTTTGTCATGTACATGATATAATATTTGATGCAAATACGTACAGTTTATATACAAATGTTGTAACTGTATAAATTAAAGAAACTGAAACTGAAAAGTCCAGTTGCATCCAGTTCCTGGATGACTGAGAGCCTTCACTGACATATCTGTATACGTAATTATGTTGATGACATATATGTATATTACATTTGTATATGGTGCACCATTACTCCAGTTTATACTTACATAATAAATATGTTTGTGGCTATATTAATGTTCAGAACATGTAAATATTTACCCATTATAAAACACTTACTATCCTCTCAAAATGGGAATAATTCAATTTAGCACAAAACTATTCAATTACCTGCACATAACATTATCATAACCTTAACATATAATCAACAAATATTCACAGATATGACAGAAAATGTGTTTATTTGGTAACCAACTCCACCTTACTGACGTTCAACCATAGCATAATCATCACAGTATTGCATAATAACAAAAGGTTTGAGATTGGGATAATATAGTGTATACTGATTTAACGATTAAACTTGACAACATCAGTTTTAAGGAATTAATTAACAGGCCTGTACTGTGAGAGCTTCAGTAAAAGTTGTAGTGAAACAAAGAAAGTGACGGCCGGCGAAGCTGTTTTACAGGGAAAAGCCACAATCTCTTGATGCATTTTAACACATTAATAGAAAAATCATGTTTAAAAGGCACATTCATTGAACAACAATGGGACAATCATGCATGCACACAGTCCCACTAGAAAGAAGCAGCATCAGAGTCAACACTATATCACAGTTTAGTGGTAAACACGTCAGAATACCTGATATCACATACAGTATACAGAACAATTATTGCTTCGATTATTGCTGTAGTAAAAGTGAACTATGTGCATTAATTCTCGTAGATTGTTGGGGAGTATTCAAGCAGCATATGGACAGTGTACATAATAAAATCTCCATGTATAGAAATTTAACAACTGCATTTAATGAGCAGTTTGCATAATTGTAGATACTCATGTTAAATCTTTGCTTGAATGATCCACTTAATCACTGGCTATTAGAGGTCTATCCCCAAAGAAAAAAGTCCCATGAGATGAACTGTTTTCATCCCAGTAATCATGGTGTTAAAAACTGGTAGGTGACAATATGTATAGGCATCAGCACTAAATATGGTTAAAGTAGTAAGTCTGTTGTTTCAGGAGACTTCTTTCAGTGTCTGCAAGGGGCAGACAGTAGTAAAAAGGCGATGTGTTTAAATTGTTAATTAGTCTGACAAATCCTCATGACTCAAAAGGCAGCCTACTTAATTTACAATTATGCAAAACAGAAGAAAGCTAATTAAAAGACTTGCGTGTTTAAGAGTTTTTAGCCTTTTTGCTTTAAAAATGACCGGAACTCTTGATGACAGATTAAAATCGCAGCTAATCGTTGTTTAGCAAATTGATTCAGAAGTAAAAGTTATTTAGTTATGAAGATATTAAACCCTTGACATCAACCCAGCTTTATCCTAGACCTTTAGATGTGTTACAACCACCATGTGTACCCAATCTTACTAGGATGTATTTATAATATTGTAATACAGTACAAATGGTCATACGTGTCATAATGTACTGTCTCATCATGTGGGTCTTGTGACGGGCTGAATGGACTTCATCTGGTCCAGTATCCAGTACTGAACTGTACATGTCACTCTCAATCTAGCCCTCTCCTCACCTCTTACAAGAGTCCCCACCATTTGTGCACCAGCAGGTCATCGCCGAAGCCCGTGTCAAGGAGGCGGTTGCCACATTCCTCCCAGCGACACACCTCGCCCTTGTCCAGCAGCACAAACTTCCACTCCACATGGCTCTCCGTAGGCAGGCTGACCACCGTGGCCCAGTTCCCATCCTTGGCCCTCTCGAGCGGGATGAATCCCTTCCAGTTTCCCAGCTCCTGCTGGTTCCCTGTGACAGCCACCGTCTGGTACGGTGACTGGGTGGAATAATGGACACGGAAGGTGACGTTGACATTCTGGGGCATGGGCTGGACAGCCACAACCTTTTTGTTAGTTTCCGGGTTTTCTTCAGTGAGGGAGAGAGTACTGGTTTGTTTGACTTCTGTGGACGATGGGGTTTCTATTGTATCTGTAGAAGCGGTGTCTGTTACAGGAGAGCTATACTGGCACTCTTCAGTGGGAAGCTGGCTGGTTTTTGTTTGGTCTTGGGCAGACGATGAGGCAGAGAGATTCATCCAAGGAGGAACCTGGTAATTACTCTCCGTGATCCATTCGTTATGGTCCATAGTGGCCTCCATGATACTGATTTCAGTCTTTTCATAGTCTTCTTCTTTCTCCTTCTCTGCTTTTGAGTCCTCTTTCTTTTCAACGGTCACTCTTGCCTTCTTCTCTTTAATTTCAACAACTTCAATTACAGGCTTCAACTCTGTCTGTATTTTCAGTTCATCGGTGTAGCTAGTAACACTAGCTGCAATCTCTGCTGCAAACTGATCCATCTCTCTGTGGTAAATCTCCTCAATCTCATGGCCAAACACGTCCTCATTGGCTGCAAATGATTCATATTTAGTCCAATTTGTAAGGGGTTCCTGCGACTGACGTGATGGGTAAGGCCTGAACACCATCCCCGCAGTATTTCCATGTGTGAAAGATACAGCTGCATCATCAGCAAAGAGGCTGTTTTGAGCCCCCGTCCATCCTTCAGACTGTAGACCAAAATCCATGTCAAACTCATTACCAGCATATTGCAAATCAGGGCTGACAGCCATGCTTGATATACCACTCTCCTCACCAAAACCAGGAGATGATATTGCACTATCCTTCTGCTCACTTTGCTCAAAAGATGGCGAGTAAATTTGACACAAGGGCAGGCTACTGTCCTTCACTGTAACAGGAGCAGCATCGGTGGGAACTGCAGAATAGTATTCATTGTTTTTCATGTGGTCACGCTGTTGGGCTTGGGACGAAGACATTTCAAGCTGGGATATCTCTTCAGACATTAAAGGTGCGGTAAGATTGGTATTATTGCAAGGGGCTGCATCAGCAGCAGAATTAACACTTGTCCCGTCAAATGTTTCATCATGTTCCTTGCAGTCGCTTTGTTGATCTTGGCAACTTGACGGCAGGTGAGCGCAAGGTGTTACAGAAGCATTTACGGTTCCCACTGCGTCAGAATCAGCAGCAACGCTCGCCTTGTCAAAAACTCCATTATCTATCATTTGGACACTTGGAGCGACATGCACTTGGTCACTGAATTCTTCAGACGACACCTCAGTTTGGCCATTTTTGCTGATTTCAGGGAGATTTTCCGTTTCATGGGATGGAATTTGCCAGCAAGGAATAGTAGCGTCAGTATCTTCATCAGGACATGGAGCTATTATATCTTCTTTCTGTGGCTGAGGACCCAATGACAAGCCAGGGAAATCTGCATCACTGGTGATACCTGTAAGACCATCATTACGATTGTCCACCATTGTGGACGCGCTTGAACAGGGCGGGGCCACACTCGAAACATCGACTTCTTTGGTACAGGCGACAATGTTGACAGTAATCATCATTTTCTCTTCCGCTTTAGCAGCACCTTCATAAAAAGCACCATCCTGTCGATCGACATTGTTTTCCCGCCTTCGTTCATTCTCCACTTCTTTCTTGCCAAACTGTGGAGAGTGGTTGTCAATGTGGAGTTTGTTCAAGCGGTCTTCATCTACAACTTCTTCAATCGCTTCACCAGTTAGACCATCTCCAACCGCATCACTACCCCCAGTGAGCAGCGCCTCCTGAGTTGATGGCAGCTTTGTTTCCTGTTCAAGTGTTGAAGATGAGATTTCAGCTTGTTGGGAGTCTGCACATTCCTCTTCTGCCATGTCACCTTCATTTTTCTTCTCCTCCTCTTGAGAGACAGAATCACTGCCGGAATAGCCACCGTCAGGCCCTTGATCGAGACCATTTGATTCCATCTCCACTTCTTGCTTGTTGAACTGCGACAAACGGGTGTCCATTTTGACACTTGAAAGTTCTACGGCTGCAATGTCATCAATCACTTCACCAGCTTGAGCATTACCTGTATCCAAATCACTATCCTGAATAGACGACACCAACTCATCAATCGCCTGATCACGCTTCTCCTGCTCTATAGATGGCAGGTGTGTTTCTTGTTCAAATGTTGAAGACCAAAGCTCAGGCTGTTGAGCAACTACCTCGAGGTCTACACACTTTTCTTCTGCCCTTTCATCACCATTTTCCTTTGCCTGCTCTGGAGAGGGACAATAATTACCGGAATCCTGGCCATAACAGATGCAAGGGGCAGGCACGTCTTCGATATGAGTTACAGGCTCTTCTGAGTTGGACTCCAAGCTCTCTGTCTCCAGCGTGGATTTATTATCTCGTTTTGTGTCATCTTCAGCCGTTTCACCCACATGAAGTGTTTGATTGAAGCAAACTGGATCGTTCAAAGCACTCTCAAAGTTTTCCTCCTCTTGGCTGGTTTTCAAGTCAGAAACATCCAGGTCTGTGGTCATTTCCTCATCTTCCTGGCATTCCTCTTTTAACACCTGGACACACGAATACAAAGTTAATATCTTCAGGTCTAACTGTGCCAGACTGTAGATAAAAATACATATACGACGTGATAGAAAGTACAAAAGCATACAAAATCTGCCCTGAACTGTCGTTTTGTGCTAGTTTCAAACAACAGAGAGAATGAGGTCTAAGGAAAAGCGGCTATGTAGGTGAGGAGAGGAGAGAGAGACATATTCCCACATGGTTGGTGCTCCAAATCCTTAAAGAAATAGTTCAGTCAAATTGGGAAATATACATAGCTTGCACAGAATCAGATTGGAAGATGGCAGCACTCTCATAGCGTTTAATAAATATGGAGCTACAGGTATGCCACTGGATAGCTTAGCTTAGCATAACATAAAGACTGGGAAATGGGGGAAACCAGTAACCCTGGCTCTATCCAAAAGAAGCAAAATCCAGATACACATATCTTCAAAGGTTTCTCAATAATTCACGTTTTTCATTTGAAAAAAACAACAACATGTGGTTCTACATAACGTTATGTGCAGGACTGTTTCTAAAAGCTGTGACTTCCCCGAGTCTTTTCATCCTGAGGTCGCAAAACACACTTCAGTTTTTGAATGAGTTAAACCAACAGGATCAATCGTGAATACTAGTGAGCTTCAGAGGTGCTGGTATTCGGTTACCTTTGGAGGGAGCCATTTCACCCATTTTTCAGTATTCCTGCTAAGCTAAGCTAACTGACTCCTGACCCTAGCTTAATGTTTAGCAGCAGCAGACAGACACGTTAACTACGATTTTCTGATCTAACTATACATGAAAGAGAATAAGCGTATTCCAAAACCGTCAAACCCCAAATTTTTGCCTTTGTTTCTGGTGACCTCATAAATGAAAGTACAATATTAACAACCCAAACTATATTTAAACTTCTGAGAGTTTGGTGAGACTGAACTGCGTAGCAAATAAGCTATAAAACCAACAGAACGAGCTGAAGAGGCTAAAAAAGACGCAAAGAGCTGCAGAGCTCAAATTACCCAAAGTTATAGCTGTAAGTCAATATATTGTGTTGTGGTTTAACTTCATACCCAGTCACACTCGAGCATGTTTGTCCATACCTCAAAAATGTCAACTATGACAGACTGAGTTTTAGTTTCTCTATAGCGTGCATATATAGGGTCACCCACATACTGTTGGCTGCTCACCTTCTCTTCCTCCTCTCGGTTCTCATCACCAGTCAGCACAGGCTCCTTCAAGCAGCTATCATTATCAATGACCTCTTCTATCACTTCCTCAGCAACGTCATCTGTTGCACCCTGCTGGCAATCAACGGCGTCCTCCACCACCATTTCCACCAAATGTGGACTCTGACTGGCCACTTCTGCGCACGTCTCTGCAGCTCTGTAACAGTCCCACGCAACCTCTCTTTCCTCTGTGTCATCTGAAGTGGCGTGCCTGGTTTCTGGTGCGTGGATGTCAGTCTTAGGAGGAGAATGAAGTGGAGGTTGCTTCTCAGCAGCGGCGGCAGCAGCAGCAGCAGCCCGACGGCATCTGATTTTGAGATCACCCTGAATCAGCTCAACGTCCTCCTTCACATCTGATGAGTCTTCATCTCTCACGTCTGTAACACAAAATGAGGGGGGAAAGCCAATGTGTTATACTGTAATAACACACACACACACACACCAAATTATATCTTTTTTCTCTTATTTTATATGATCTTTTTTTAAATAATAATTTATCTTATTTTTAGTTTTTTAGTTTCTTAATGTCTAATTTCTAATTCATTAATTTCTTTAGTTTCTCCTACTCCTTTAGTATTTATGCCTGACTTTATCATGTCAAAAATGGAATAAAACAAGAGCTCCGCCTTAAAATATATATATATATATATATATAAAATATATATATATATATATATCTTTTTTCTCTTATTTTATATGATCTTTTTTTAAATAATAATTTATCTTATTTTTAGTTTTTTAGTTTCTTAATGTCTAATTTCTAATTAATTAATTTCTTTAGTTTCTCCTACTCCTTTAGTATTTATGCCTGACTTTATCATGTGAAAAATGAAATAAAACAAGAGCTCCGCCTTCAAATATTAATATACATTAATTACTGCCTAGAATCCTTTTTATTTACCCTCATGAGTTAATTCTGTCTGTGTGCATATGTGGCTGAATCCACTATTGACTAGTATCAAGTATTAAAGATGAAGGACTCATTTTTTTATGGATTACATTAGTGGCGTTTTATTCATGAGCAGCTATTTCCTATTCAAGTCAGGTTGACTTTATTCAGGGAGCCCGAAATCACAAATCTCAAATGCCTGAGGGGGCTCACAAGCTGGTAAAGAAAAACTCCAAACAATTATCCTCAATGATTTTTTTTTTATTATCCTAATCAAACCAAATAAACAAACTCTTTTTGTTTTCATAACTAAATAAACAAACTGAGCTCAAAGTACAGCACAACTTCATACTGTTGTGTTTTACTTTCTTTACATGTGGCGGACCCTGCCACCTCTCTAGCTTCAAACAGTGTTCTGGGGACCGTTCCACTGAGAGCAGTTCATTTATTTAGCTATGGAGAAAATAAATATTTATGAGTTTGTATCATTACCTCATTAATATTCAAATAGTACAATTCTGAGTTTGAATGTATTCTCCAACTACACAGTGCCCCATTTTTATATAATATTAACAAAACTATAAAAGGTGGTTTGCCGGGATGCAAAATTGTAAGGAATTTCCAGTAATTAATAATCAGTAATGCTTTAATAACAATAATAAGATTAAATATGTTTGACATTTCTCCTTTAGAAAACGGATCTATGTTTGGTGCAATCAGAATAGGCCCAATAAGACTTAAAAGAACAGATAAAGTTAACACCAAGTTATTTGAATGATTAAGTACATTACAAAAAATAAAGACTTAATTGTAACAGTGTGGCTCCTGTCTGTCTCTGTTCAACAACTGGCCCAGTAAAGCCCGACCCATACTACCACACACTGCATACTAAATGTCTAGAATGCAATATTGTGAGATTTGTAAACAGTGTGTTTTTACATTTTTATTCCAAATTAGGTGCAACACTTAATCAATTAATCCTCAATTACTGACTCCCCCAGTTGGGACAATTCTAACTATTTCGCTTGTGGCTGACCTTCTGACAGTGTATCATATTTCATCAGTTCATCACATGTTCTGTTGCTGAAATCTGAAATGTAAGACTGCATCATTTCCCTCTGAACTGTAGTGAAGTACACACGATACTCCACTCTTGTACTTCTACTACTATGATAACTTGATCTCTCCTATATTTATTCTGGACCAGTCAGTATATGAGCTCATCTTTCACTGTCCCTGGGTTAATTGCTTTATATATGTTTAGTATGTTATGGCAGCTTATTAATACCGCCTACAGTAGACCACCACTGTAACATAATCTCAGCATTAATATTCATCTTTACCCACCCTGTTACAGACAAGTTAAATATTGATGGTGTCCTTGTAGGCCTTGTGTATTTTCCTACATTATATTTCCTACATTATATTTCAGTGGAGTCCCTCATCATCACTACACCCTCAGTGATACCCCCATACCACCCTGTGGCTCCCGCACCTGTACCCCTCAGTGACCCCCCCCCCCGCCTGGTCGCGCTCTCTGCGGGTCTACATTTTTTAAGGTTTTTTATTTTTTATTTTTTTTTACCTGTTGCCTCCTCGGGGCTGTGACATTCCTCCGCGGCGGGGCTCACGTCGCCGTCGGCCGTGGCCTTCCTCCGCTTCCCCCTCCTCACGGTCCGGTAGATGATGAAGCCCGCCAGCACGGACACCATCGCGATGACGGCCAGAGCCACGGCGGGTCCGTGGCGCCCGATCATGCAGAAGAGCGAGGCCAGGTCCACGCGTCGCTCCACGGCCACGGTGTTGCTGTTCTTCAGCGGCATCGCGGCGCTCAGTGGTGGGAAAACAGCAACGAGCCCCCTCTTATAATGTCCCCCCCCCCTTTTTTTTTTCCTCTTACGCGGAGGCCTGAGAGATCCGACCGGTGCTGCTGCTGCTGCAGGCTGTCTGCACGTCTGTGGATCTGTCTGTGTGTGTGTGAGAGTGTGTGTGTCCGTCGCTGCTGGGCTCTCTCCTCTTCCCTCCACGCTTTCAAGTGTAGTGACCTCTTGTTGCTGCAGAGCTGCGAGGAGAAGTGCAGGTGCGGGCTGCTCATTGGCTGGCAGGATCACGCGGGGCTCGGCGTTCATTCATAAAAAAAGGGGACGGGCAGCTTGTTTTCTGCACACAGACGTCAAATTCGTCTTTATGAATCAGGTGTTACATCACTGATAGGATTAAGCAGCAGTTACTGTCCCCGAAGACACCCTTTGACAGGATTAGTCCCATCAAAGGAAGGGACGGTCGCCTCCACGCTGTAGTGTGAGCCAAGTGCTGTTGGTGTCCCTGTTAAAGGGCAACTTCACCACTTTTATGGGATTTTATGGTACGTGTATAGGTGTTGAGGTGTATGACTGACTGACTATCTCAAAAAGAAAAACAGTAGTATAGCAGTTTAAAACGCTGTGTGGCTCCAGAGGAAGCTGAATGTAATCTGACAAATTGCCCCCAGTGATGTCACTGAGCGGCTCACTTGCAAAGTGGGTAATTTAGGCTCTGAGAGGGAAAAAGATTTGACAAAAATGTGAGATCTCAGGTTCTGCCACTTCAATTTTGATCATTTGTTTTTTCACTTTTTTCACTCTTAATGAGTCCAACAGTGTGTGTTATTGGAGTGCAGTCTTAGACCAAAGACTCAAAACTGCAAATGCAAATGCAAACAATACTACTTTGTAGTACAGTCAAAGTATGTTTTTTTTTCTTTTCCAACAAAACAAAAATCCAGCAAAAATGTCCATATCATACTATATTGTTTAGATTGGTTTCCATCTCCTTGGTCTTTCTGTTGTTTGAGTTATACAATTGATTAGAAATTTTAATGTGATCAAATAATTAAGGCTGCATAAGTCATTTGTATATTCAATCTGGTACAGTGCACAAAACATAAGAAACATCATTATAAACTTTCAGTAAATCAAAATTGTGACACAAGACCTTTTAGAACTTAAATCAATCTACTATGTGTCATTTTCTGCCTTCTGGTTAAATTTAGCACACAGTGTGATCAGGAAACTTCCTGATCAAACAGGGACACTCTGGTGACGTCATCGAAATGTGGTGATGAAATGTGTTACATGATGATCAGATCTGTGCCTTTGTATTTGTGCAACTGAAGATAATAAATAAAAATATTTATACCTTTTGAAAAATGTATATTCTCTTATTTTGCACACATATTTTGGTTTGTAAAATAATTAAAGAATGCCTCAGATTTTATATATATTATTGTACTTGTAAAGAAGAAGTACATCTCTATTAAAAAGACAATTCACTGATATCTTTTCCTTTCTCTAAATTGCATAAATCCCCCTTTACTTATTTCCTCCTGTCAAAGGAACACAGTGACTGACCTCTTATTACTTCCATACTTGTCATTTCATACTAATTTTAAAAGTGTGTAGATTTTTCAATCTCTGGAATGCAACAGTGTGATGTCATAGTGAAGTTGACCTTTGACCTGCTGGATCTAAAATATCATCACTTCATTCTTATTAATCTTAAAAACATTTAAAAGACAATGAATCAATCATAATTAATGAATGAGTTCCTGAGTTGTGGCTTAAAATGTGTTTAATGTGGTCACAGTGACTTTTGACCTTTCACCATCAAAATGTGTTCAGTTTGTCCTTTAAATCCAAACGGATATTTGTGGCAAATCTGAAAAAAAAAAATCCTTCAAAAACGAACCAGTCAACATGAAAACACAACGCCTGGAGTCACAGCTGTTGCTGGCATGCAGACATAAAAGATCTGTTTTCTTAACTGGCTGATTTGAACTCAACATATAAAAAGTTAATTTCTTATGATGACTGTTTGCATGAGATGATTTCATACAGGAAACTTCCTGATCAAACAGGAACACTCTGTTGACGTCATCCTCCAGAGTAACAGCTCCACCCAGTGGAGAGCTGTGGTAACGACAGGAAAGTTCCTGAACACTCTGGAGCTCCTCCAGTTAGAATATAAAAGCTGGGACAGTCCCACTGCTGAGACACAAAGCAACACAGAGGAGAAGAGACACTTTAACAGAGATTCATCTCTCAACAAGACCAGTCGACACTCAACACTCAGTGAAGATGCTGTGCTCTGGTGGACTCCAGTCTGCACTCAGTCCATTGATGGACTTGTACTGGCCTGTACGCAGTCTGTGGCCAGAGGTCAGACCTCTGCTCTACCAGCAGGATCTACTGCAGAGAAACCTACAGGAGCTCCGCAGCAGCCTGGAGCTGATGGACAAACTTCAACAGGACATCCTGGAGGAGACGGAGCCTTTCCAAAGCGCTGTGGCCGTACAACCGCTCTCCTACCAGCTGGAGAAAGAGGGAGAGCGCTTTGGCCTGACCCTGGACACTCAAGGCTTTTCCCCAGAGGAGCTGTCTGTCAGGCAGGTGGGCAGGAAGCTGAGAGTCAGCGGGAAGACAGAGAAGAAGCAGGAGGACGAGGAAGGCTCCTACTCTTACAGATGCCACCAGTTCAGGCGGGAGTTTGACCTGCCCCAAGGGCTGAACCCTGAAGACGTCACCTGCTACCTGGCTCCAGACGGGAAGCTCCACATCCAGGCGGCCCAAGATCCACGTGTGGAGGAGGCTGAGAGAGAGCTGACTGTCAAGAGGAGCTCGGAGGAGAACACACAGCAGAGTGTGTGTTCACACAGAGAAGACAGCAGCAGCAGCAGCAGCACAGAGACAGACAACAGCACACAGGACAAACCTCAACACATGGACTCATCTGCATGTTGTTAACAAGGAGTTTAAATAGAAATGTGTTACATGATGATCAGATCTGTGCCTTTGTATTTGTACAACTGAAGATGATAAATAAAAATATTTATACCTTTTGAAAAATGTATCTTCTCTTATTTTGCACACATATTTTGATTTGTAAAATAATTAAAGAATACCTGAGTTTTATATATATTATTGTAAATGTAAAGAAGAATTACATCTCTATTAAAAAGACAGTTCACTGATATCTTTTCCTTTCTCTATATTCCATAAATCCCTTATTACTTCTTTCCTCCTGTCAAAGGAACACAGTGACTGACCTCTTATTATCTTCCATACTTGTCATTTCATACTAATTTTAAAAGTGTGTAGATTTTTCAATCTCTGGAATGCAATATTGAAAATAAAATGACACTACATAGAGCTGATTCTAACAACAACATGATTATATTATGAAAATTATCATCCACCAGTAAAATGACTGAAGACACTCTGTAAAGTACAAAGTGTAAGTCTTCATCAGTCTGTATTAAAACTATAATAACCCTCGTGGTTGTTTTCCTCTGTGCATCAGTCATGTTGTAGTTCACATGCATTAAATATATTTAGTGAAGACCTTGAGGGAATTTAATAAAATATGTTAGATTTATTTTTTGGGCGAAATGGAAGTTATCACCTGACTGACATGTGTGAGTCCGGTGAGAAACATTCTGTCTTCAGTCAGAGATTATTTTACCTGCTGCAGTGACAGTCACCTGAAGATCAACATCAGCAGAAACAATGAGCTCATGGTGGACAACTGCTGTGTGTCTGTTAGTTTGAAAGTTCATTGAGAGAAACAAAAAAGAGTCAGATTCCTTCCATGTGTTCAGGTGTTTGAGTAATAAAGCTGATTCTGACAGAACATGAAGCTACAGCCCTGACAGCAGACGTGGATGTTGCTGCAGAGAAGATACACATTCTAAAATGTTAATGTTTCACACACATGCAGACAAGATGTCAACCATCAGCTCAGTTTCAATATGGACACCTGAGATTTGTCATCAACTCAGTATGTGAACAAATGTGAAATATGGTCACAGTCTCTCTCCTTCTGTTCCTGAGATATGGTGTTGTATAACAGCCAGAACAGTGTGATGTCATAGTGAAGTTGACCTTTGACCTTTCGGATATAAAACGTCACCACTTCATCATTTCATCCTGTTTGGCATTTTTGCAGAATTCAAAATAATTATTATGAATCAGAAAGACATTTAAAAGACAATGAATGAATCATAATTAATGAATAAGTTCCTGAGTTGTGGCTTACAGTGTGTTTAATGAGGTCACAGTGACCTTTGACCTTTCATCATCAAAATCTGTTCAGTTCATCCTTTAAATCCAAACAGATATTTGTGGCAAATCTGAAAGAATTCCCTCAAAAACAAACCAGTCAACATGAAAACACAACGCCTGGAGTCACAGCTGTTGCTGGCATGCAGACAGAAAAAAATCTGTTTTCTTAACTGGCTGATTTGAACTCAACATATAAAAAGTAAATTTCTTATGATGACTGTTTGCGTGAGATGATTTCATACAGGAAACTTCCTGATCAAACAGGAACACTCTGTTGACGTCATCCTCCAGAGTAACAGCTCCACCCAGTGGAGAGCTGTGGTAACGACAGGAAAGTTCCTGAACACTCTGGAGCTCCTCCAGTTAGAATATAAAAGCTGGGACAGTCCCACTGCTGAGACACAAAGCAACACAGAGGAGAAGAGACACTTTAACAGAGATTCATCTCTCAACAAGACCAGTCGACACTCAACACTCAGTGAAGATGCTGTGCTCTGGTGGACTCCAGTCTGCACTCAGTCCATTGATGGACTTGTACTGGCCTGTACGCAGTCTGTGGCCAGAGGTCAGACCTCTGCTCTACCAGCAGGATCTACTGCAGAGAAACCTACAGGAGCTCCGCAGCAGCCTGGAGCTGATGGACAAACTTCAACAGGACATCCTGGAGGAGACGGAGCCTTTCCAAAGCGCTGTGGCCGTACAACCGCTCTCCTACCAGCTGGAGAAAGAGGGAGAGCGCTTTGGCCTGACCCTGGACACTCAAGGCTTTTCCCCAGAGGAGCTGTCTGTCAGGCAGGTGGGCAGGAAGCTGAGAGTCAGCGGGAAGACAGAGAAGAAGCAGGAGGACGAGGAAGGCTCCTACTCTTACAGATGCCACCAGTTCAGGCGGGAGTTTGACCTGCCCCAAGGGCTGAACCCTGAAGACGTCACCTGCTACCTGGCTCCAGACGGGAAGCTCCACATCCAGGCGGCCCAAGATCCACGTGTGGAGGAGGCTGAGAGAGAGCTGACTGTCAAGAGGAGCTCGGAGGAGAACACACAGCAGAGTGTGTGTTCACACAGAGAAGACAGCAGCAGCAGCAGCAGCAGCACAGAGACAGACAACAGCACACAGGACAAACCTCAACACATGGACTCATCTGCATGTTGTTAACATGGAGTTTAAATAGAAATGTGTTACATGATGATCAGATCTGTGCCTTTGTATTTGTAGACCTGATGAGACCTGATGATAAATAAAAATATTTATACCTCTTGAAAATGTATATTCTTTTATTTTTCACACATAGCTTATATTTGGTTTGGAAAATAATTACAATCTACTCCATTTGTCCATGTACCAATGTAAAGAAGAAAAAAACATTTAATTCACTGATATCTTGTTCCTTTTCTACTTTCCTTACATTTCCGTTCTATCCAACAATGTATTTAGATGTGTTTCATACAAGGGTTAAATTGTAATCATAGGTGCTTTTGTATGTTAAGAATTGATTATAAACAATATAAATATTAAAAGTCAGCCTTTCAGTTGGTGTTTTAATCAACTATTGAATTCACTCTAAAATGAAAAAAGTGAAGCCCTGATCTCACAGTTATGCCTCAGTACACTACAAGTAAAGTAAATATATTTTTACCAAAAGGGAACTTTCCCTCTATATATATATTTCTTGCTTATTTCATCACCTCAGCACACAGAAGATTTTCTCTCCACTTCCTGATGTAAGTCTGGACATAATACAATGAGTGAACAGGGTGTCATAGCCAATCAGCATCCACTAGATGTCACAGTTTGGCCAGTAAACAGCTCTGAGGTCACTGTCAAGGGAACTGGACACCATCACACACACAAACATACACTATGAAGAGTCCCCAGTACACATGATCAAGTTGCTTATCATTGATCCTCTCTTCTAGCAGGTACTTCATGATTTTCAAAGGCTTCACAATAGTATTCTACTCTTGTTTGATGACAAGAAACATCACAAATTCTATGTAGACTGCGTGAGCTGTCAGCAGGGCCGTATTTAATGGACAGATTATTCTGGGCAGACTATTTTTCGGGTCTTGCTCTATGCACATCTTGACATTTGATAAACAAATACAATTACTTAAATGCCATATGATTATTTACATACTAATTTAGTAAGGTATATAGTTTAGCATTTTTAATAATATGTTTGTATACACATATAGCTGGTTGGTCATGTACTTAGTCAGAAAAGTAGCTAACGTGTTTAAAAATGACTAGTCAAATATAAACTCTGAAATTAAATTTTTGACGAGTTATTCTTTTGGATTGGATTGAAAATATTTTAAGATGTATGTTTATGTGTATTATTTAAAGTAGGCAGTTCTTTGCTCCTGTCTAGGCCCCCTAGTGGCCAAAAGTGGCATTTGAATAGAACGTCTATGCCTAGTGTAGTCCCTTTCTAGACTGTTTTCACTGTAAAATCACACAAGTGGTTACGAAAGTGTGGTGATGATGACGATGAGGGAAAAAGTAAACAATTTAAATTTTTCATAGTATGATGCATTAAAAACACGCTTTCAATCCCTTATTAATCATACGATGCAGTCGACTCATGACGGGACGTAACGCCACTAAAGCAAATGGTGGACAAAACCTAACCTTAGAGGATGTTCTTGTGGGCTTTAGGAAACACTGATCGACTTTTATTTCGATTTTTTATAGATTAAAAACAACAAATAATTCATCCTACTTGCCTCACCAGGTGCTACAGATGTTTGAAGTTGTCAAACTGACAAAGTTCTACCTCTTTGGGCCACCAGTGAATATTTAGTTGAATCGAATATTAAAGTACAATTCAACTCTCCTGGGATCAACCAATCCCTCCTTCCATTACAAAACAATATTAGCCACAGTTCTAACATTGTCCACTGAAACAGTATTAACGACCTCTCCCACCCATTTTTCATTCTTTCCCTGAGTTGTTATGCTACATGTTAATGTCAGCTATTACCACGGGTGCTTGGTCTCTCCCTGGCTCCCGTCTGGCTGTCAGGGCTTTTCTTTCCCCAAGAATAGACGAATTGTCCCGTAAAACGTGGCAGCACAGGGGCGGAGGAGGAGGGAGAGTACTTTGGGGACTCGCTGGGCTTTTGTTGTATTTTCTATTTGTGGAGACGCTCATTGTTTTCCAGGAAAAAAAGCGTGCTGACAGATCTGACTGGGTCTTTAAATATCAGAGGGTGCCCTTCTCCTCCCCTCCTCATTCCTCCATGTCTCCTGGTTCACTTTGTTTTGTTTTTTTTTCTTCCTCGTTCATTCCTCCTCTCCAGTCTTCACCTCCATCGTGCCACCTCTATCTCCTCCTCTCCCCTCGGTCCTCTCCCCTGCGACAGTTGGTTTGGGCGTCACCGTGACATCACCTTTACTCACCGTCCTTTGCTTTCATCTCCTCCTCTTCCTGCGAGATGCTGAGCGACGGCGACACATGGGAACATTTACTGACTCTTTCATGTCTCGCTTTCCTCCAGGCCCATTTCCCTCCCATCCCGTCCCTTCTTCGCTTGAGATCTTGCTCTTCGCCCGCTCCCTCTCTTCCTCACGTTCACTCCTTCCATTTTTCCCCCTCCTAACCCTTCCACTCATTTCCCCATCGCCCCCAGACACTTTAACGGACTCTTAATCAACAGGGTGTGTTTGAAGCAGACGCCTTTTATTGCGATTACGAGAGCCCATGACTCAAGTCTTGTGAGTGTGTGTGTGTGTGTGTGTGTGTGTGTGTGTGTGTGGCTGTCTGCATCTGTTTATGTTGAGAGGGATGTAGTCGCTTTGCGCACTTTAAAGCGTCAGCTCGTCGAACGCTCGATGTTTTGCCGAGGGATTATGTGATTTTTTTGCTAAATCCCGGTAAAGTTGTGTTTTCCTGACGCACGCACAAAGACCGGGCTGTAGCGAAAACCTCCTGGAAGCAAACAGGAAAAGCACAAACACACAACCCCTGACGCCAGGCCGTTCCAATTTGACGACCTGCATCACACCCAATAAACCGGTCACCCTGGCTGATCGTGGACAGTGTCATGCAAACAATAAAAATGTTGTCGAAATGCAAGTTCTCTGGGATTAGCGGTGTTTATTGTGCTGTATTTCGTTTTTTTTATTTCCTCCCCTGATCATTTTACACACTGATTTTCACACGTGTAACTCGGTTTATGTGTGCTGCGGAGAGCGCTCGGCTTGTGAAAGCAGCTGTGAGATGTGACGCCTTCTGCGGCCTTTCAAGGAGAAAAAAAAACCACCACCCTGATGGCTTCACGATGATGTCATCTGAGTTACCTTGATTTAGAGAAGACGAATTTAGACGGCCTGTTTTTTATGCTCTGGAGGTGTAGAGTTCGAAAGATGTCTGGTGAACCCATGTCACCGATTGTGGACTACCATGTTGATGCCTTGAGTTTGGCATTACAGCCTCCCACATTGTTTTTTTGTTTCGAGTCAGATGTGACCATGTTTGGACAAGAGGGTGGAGCTCAATCAGAAGGTAGCCACGCCCTGAAGCACCCTGAAGCATGGCTGCCTGCTTTGTCATCTATTTCAGCATAAATGTGACCATAATTTACTAAATGAACATCACAGTGTACTGAAGAAGACTTCAGACTGCTTTAGCCCATAACTTCATTAGGAAACAATTTACTGAGCTAATAAATCAAGGGAGAAGTAAGGTCATTCTCTCATAAGCTTACATATCACCAGACTTATTTTTGAAACCAGTGGCGTCTCCCCCAAATAATAGCTGAATCTAAATTAGATCAGGTGGTAATTGTATGACTGTATGAGGCCTCTTCTCTTCGTAACGTCATCATGTATTAGGAATATAAAGCCTCGCTGTATCATTTTGAGCTCTACTGCAGATTTGACAAGAAAAAAAAACGTCATAGTTGCTCACTGGTGTGTTGATTCAGAGTCTGTGCCCATTCGGAGTAACATTACGGCAGGTACGCGACAAACTTTCCTCTGTGACTTATTGTGGGAACGTGTTATATGCAGCGAAAAGGTCAAATATTTTCATAAGTTGCGCGCACAAAGAGCGGCTTCTGTCGCACATGCATGCACACACACACACACTCACGCGCAAGTACACATATTTCCTGTGTGACTTTGAGGGTCCCTGGTATTTGAACAGATGTGGGCAGACTGAGCGTGCCTAGATCCCCCCCCACCCTGACCCGAACGTGCACTTCCTGCTCCGAAAGCTAACACCCAGAGAGAACAATCGCAGTCTGTACCCTCTGAACACATGCCCGCACACACAAGGGTCGGCCTGCGAGCCATAAACACACATAAAAACACACGCGCGCACGGCTACTTTTGAGGAATCGGACTCGCACACATACGCACGCGCTCCCACAAAGCAGTCAGTGTGTCGCTGCTGTTGCTGTTGTTGAAAGTGAGAGTGAACCAGTGTCACACTCATTTCTGGGATTTGTGTTGGAGCCGCTTGTGACGCGCACTCTGACACTTCCAGTGCGATTTTGCGTGCATCTTGAAGGCTTGAACCTGCATGCGTCTGGAATGTGGCAACACGATCCAGCTCTCAGCCGGGAGACGCTGGGGTACTTTCTCTGTACGAGCGTGAGACGTCAAGAAAAGTACAAGCTGAGAAGCGCAGCCGAGGCCAAGGTGTGAGGAGAGAGATGGACCAGAGAGTAAAAATGAAAACAGCGGAGGAGGAACTTGAGAACTGCGTGGAAAAACAGAGAAACAGAGTGTATAGAGAAATATGTGTCTTAAATTAAGAGACAGGGCGAGACCAATAATGTTTAAAGAAAGACAGATAAATCAAAATCAAAGGAGAGACATTATTTGAGGGAAGAAATAGGCGAGGAAAAAAAAGTGAGCAGGAGCAAAACAGAAACAGCCGAAGAGGTCGTGAACTGCAGGCTGAATTTGTGCCAGTAAGACAAAGTGGAAAACTAAAGCCGATTTGGGTAAGTACTACTGGGGGAGGGACGGAGACACTATCATCAAAATGAAACTAGTCTTTTTTTTCATCCGTCTGTTTATAACGTTCGACCTGAATAACGAGGCATAAATAAGGGACTAGGGATTCAGAAATAGTAAGAAACAGTGGTTTCCAATGGGGCTTCAGTGGTGAAAAGTTGGCAAGTGGGCAAAGGACAACTCCACAACACAAGATATAAAGTGCCAAGTTATGACACCGAGGTTCAAGTGAAATCCAAACACATAAATCAGTTTGGATCCGACAATTGATCAGATCACGGCCTGCCACGGGATATCAATAACTCGCGGCCGCAAAACAGCCACCCAGGGGCCGCTCCCTGGCCAAACCTTTCCGTCAGCCTTGTAGCACAGGGATCAACTTTGTGTCTGAAAGCTCTAACAAGGTCATAAAAAGACCTGCATTAGCTGTTCTCACGAGCGAACGTCTCTCCAAGAAAAATCTTTTCGCACGCAGAAAAAATGAAAATATTCCCAGCAGTAGCAACTGTGGTTTCTTTGGCGTAAGAGAAATGAAGAGCTGGGCGGCGAAAAGCGTTCATAAGTGGATGCACAAGAGTGAGGTTTTAGAAGGTTTTTAAGCCACGATTGTGCCTTGGCTCAAGCAATGGCAATGTGGGTCAGTCGGTCAGCCAACCACTTTGGTCCACACTGAAATATCTCCACTGACTTGCCTTAAAATTGGGTACGAGGCATCAGGTCAAAACTCTGTTTTCCCCAGAGTAACAATATCTACAACACAGGACATGACATGAGTTTATTTGATCCATTTAGTCCACAATGGAGAGTGGAAGTAGACTGAAATGGTGCCAGGCTGCCAACTAAATGTAGATTACATCATATTTTATTGCCATTACAATCAACATTTTCTTAGTGATTCCTTACGGCAAAAAAAGCAAACATATCAATCTAATATTTAAACTATTGCCAGGTTTTGTTTAAGTTACTTGTGTTACAAAAGTAATGAAATTACAACTGTAGGGTTAGCCACACTAACACACCTTGCTAATATGGTGAGCACTGTCGATGTGGGCTTGTTAGCATGCAGATGTTAGCATTTAGCCCAAATCACTGCTGTGTGGCAGAGCCGGTACATGGCCGTGGATTCTTAGAGCACCGCCGCCAGCTCCTGATGAGACATAGATGCCAAACAACACAATAGATGTTTATTAAGAAATTAATTTATTGCTATGGTTCAAGTTAAGTAACTTCAGTCTGACTACCCCATGGCATTCATTTTGGGCTTATTAATGTTAACTGATGAATTGAAATATTTCTAAATACAACTTAAAGGGTAAGGAAGGTCGACTTCTTTATTTTCTCTAATGATAAAACCCATATAAAACATTATTATTGTTATAATAATAGTAACAAAACTATTAATAATAAGTGTATTATTATAATTATTTCTATTATTATTAACAACAACAACAATAATAATAATAGTAAATGCATTTAATAATAATAGTAATAGGAAGGAAGCAGGATAATAATTAAAATCTAATAATTATAATACATAATATAATAAAAACATAACAATAATTAATTGTTATGGTTATAATAAAAACAACAACACCAATAATAACAACAACAACAACAACAACAACAACAACAATAATAATAATAATAATAATAATAATAATGTTTTAATTATCCAAATGATTCCAGTACAGGAGTCACTCTTGTTGCACTGGGTGAGCACTGTGCTTTCATTGAACACAGACTAAATACTAAGTGCCTAATGCCAAACTGATTTACAATGCTGAAAAAACAAATGCATTCTAACGGCCTGCCTATCATTTTCCTACAACCTTCAGTGCCCACATTTTTTGAAATTCAACCCAAAACTTCGTCTGCCTCTTCAGAGGTGACAAATGGGGGCTGAGTGCCACAGGCAGGGAAGGAAAACAGAACCAACATGAATGTGTGTATCTGCTCTCCACTCGTTGCTCTTTGCTAAATAGAGCAGCTGTGAGGCTTTCATGGAAAAATGTCACCACTTTTCCAGCCCTCCCCAGGAGGCAGGATACCTGGTTGAGTGAGACTGCCTTCCTGGCTGAGAACATGCACCAAGCATCCGGACTGTGGCTCCGGTCCAGTTTACTCCTTTTAATAGCATTCACAATATTTACATTGTCTGTGTGGATACGTGGCCTCTATAGCCTGCGATCTGGAGGTTGCATTCATTGCTGCGCTGGCACTCGTGTGGCTCCCGTACAAAAGGGGGCAGGAGCTCATCCGATGCCAAAATGTGAGCGTGGGCAGTCAGACAGGTAGCCCTCAGCTGCACTGGAGGTCTGACTGCTTGTTGTGAGTGTGTGTTATATTCACTGTAGACATAACGACCGTGATAATTCATTTGAGCCGGTAAATCTGTTTGTCAGCTACACTGAATTAGTGTTAGCCCCCTGTCTCGAGTCAACGCTTGTCTCATACTTATTATCATTACAATGAAGTTAAAAGGATTTTATGAAACTGTACTGACTGTCTAGCCCACAGTAACGGTTACTTGTTATCAGCCGTTCCTAAAAAAATATCTGTATTGTTAACCTTTAAAACTGGAAGTACTTGATCAGAAAGTACTTGGGTCGTAATGTGGTAACCTAAGAATAATGTTTGTTTTTTTTCTTTAGGTTCTTTGATAAAAATGGAAGTGAGATCTTTCTGCTACGCTTGTGCTGACAAACTGTGTTCCTCAGCCACTGTAGTGAAGTCCAGAAAAACACGATGCAGTTTGCAGCACGGCGGACACCGACAGCTATGCTAATGACATTAACAGAGTGCAAGAGAAAAGCTGATTTACACACACAATGCTTGCGTGTGTGTGTATGTGCGTGCGTGTGCGTGAGTGCATGAGAAAGACAGACTATCATGACATCACTGTTTCCACAGGAAATCATGTTTCCAAAACCCTGGTTTTCCACTCTGTAGCCTACCTCATACACAACTCACTCCTCTCCCCGCGTCTCTGTCCCACACATGATACTGCAGAGTGGCAGCAGCAAACTAAATCAGTTTAATTAGCTTCTCCAGTGCTGCTATTCCCACCAGCAGAAAGGGTGAAGTCATTTTTTTTAAACTTTTCTTTTTTTTTTTACAAGTATGGCTGGTGATTTAAAGGAAAATTGTGGTTTATCACAAGCTGGATCTCATTTTTGTTGTTTTGGCCGCCACTACAGTCACTTACGGTAACAGCGGACTCACCAAAGTAAACACTGAGATATGGGAAACCTGAGAGCACGGTGAGTATAACTGTGAACACAATGATATCATCGCCGATGGAAACGATGGCCAGAGCTCCGAATACAGAGCCGCGTTAAATGAAACTTTAATTCGCCTTGTTATTCATCAAGCAGCTCGTTCCCCTCCCACAGAAATCCAATTAGATTAAAAAGCAACCAGACACGGGATCCTATTATTTCATCCTCTTATCGTTCCGTCTGTGACAGGATTTAAAGGTTAGATCACTGGAAGGAGAGCGAGGGGTCAGAGGACAGAGGCAGAAAGTAACTGATATGACGATAATGATGAATGCAGATTGCGGCCTGGAACACATGCAGCGCACAAATCACAAAAACACACACCTGCGCACACCCGCAATCCATTCTCCCAGTCCGCTTGATTGCACCCTTGCACACATGAAAACACACAAACCCGTGCAGTTACTTCCTGACACACGAGCAACGCTCCGCAGGCACAAGCTGATGTGCAACGGGAGATGCTGTCCAAACATTCAGCTCCGATTCCCCCATTGCAGATGAAAAAAGAAAAAAAATCCCAGTTCTCTGTGATGTGCGTGTAAAGTTGATACGTAAAATCAAAGCAGAGCTTAGCCAGTCGTGCAATCACTGCAGCGCATGATGGGTGGTTAGTGTATCACGGCGGCGCTCGGGTCGTATCTGGTTACGGTGCCGTGCCAGTGATTCAAACAGAGGGAGAACGTTCTCTGTGAGAGGGCAGGTGGCAGCAGGAAATGGGAGAGGGAAAGTGGAAAGGAAGGAAGACAGTGGTTGGGTCTGGGTTGTTCAGCTAATTATGTTTCCTCCGTCTTCAAGCCCCTGACCTTGAAATCAGAATCGAGGTTAGCCATTATAGAGGAGCTGGGACTAAGGAAACACAGGTGTATCCTTGCAAAAGTTGTTTAAACATCACCCCAGTCCATTTTCTGATTGGTAAGCTGATATGATGGGACAGTAAATGATATTCAGCTTGTGCTTCCTGTAAAACAAACGTTTCTGGGTTTATGTGTAATACAAATTTTGGCTATATCATAAAAATACAGCTTTTGATTCCTCTCGATTTACTCTACATTACATGAGTTTTTACATTTTCTGCTCCTTTATACTTCTACTCCACTACACATTGAGGCCAAATTAATTCAATAACTATAGTTACAAGTTACTTTACAGACTGCAAATCAGCCCATTTTTAAATGAATTATTTAATCAGCAATTGGATAAAAAAAATGATCACATTTACATGTATATAAACCTTGTCTGCGGTCACATAATTGGTAAGTTGTTTTAATTGAATATCTGAATATCTGATCTGATAGCTGGTCAGGCTGATAATCAGTGGACCCATAATATACAATGCAATACACAGATACATGTGGGTTTATGTTTAATTAACTTTTACATATCTTTGACACTTAGGTACATTTATTGCAGGAAAACATTTTCAGTAGATTTAATATCAGACACTTTAAGACTTTCAATCAAGTACCACAACCATTTGAGGTTCACTTTCTTCATGATATCTTTACTTTTACCCAAGTATAACTTTCAAGTAAATGCAAAATACAAATGTTGATTATCCATATTCCAGTCCTGAGGGTGGAGGTGCACCTAAATCTGTTATACAGCTACCAAAATTTCCAGAATAAGTATAACTCCTGCTCTTTAGCGGTCTACTTACAACCATAACTGTTTAGCTTGGGAGCTAACTATAAACCAACATGTTGATGGCTCGCTTTGAGACTGGACTTCAGGCTGGACAAAAATTGTTCTCATCGTTCAGTACTCTCACTCACTGCTGTTTTGTTCTTATGACGTCATTGAGACGGGAAGAGAGGTGCCTGCCATTACAACTCACACGACTGAACCATTAGCATTAGTCTGCTAACATGAAATGGTGACCATGTGTGTTTCTTTAGCGTACATCGCAAACAGATAGAAAAAGGGAATCATTTTAACAGGGCAGAAACCATTAGCCATAATATCCAGCCCTCTGAACTCTGTGGAGAATGATTGCGAGGAGGACGGAGATCTCCTGAAGGATAACACTCGGACACGGAGGCTCAGAGACCGGGAGAGGAAAACAGTCGGAGACGACTTTGACAGAAGAGAACACAGTGTGTTTTCCTCCTGACCTCAGATTGAACCAGTGATGAAAGTGATGAAGGCCCGAGCTCCAAAACATTGCACATGACTGATGACTAAGACTTTTTTTTACTTCTGTATCAAAACAGTGATTTAAAAAAATATTATCCTTGTGAAGTGGACAGCTATTTTGTGGTTTTTCAAAGTTGCCATTAAAAATCAGTTTAACGAGCAGTGTTCTCGTCTTAAAAGTGATGACCTGGAGGTTTTCAGGGCCAGTCTTTTTGGACTTTTGCTGTCATTTCAATTCAGTAATGGAAAAATGTCAAGAGTGTCAGATGGATTTTTTTCTGCTAGTTTCCGTTCCTTGAAGCTTCATCTGGAACGGTAAGACTGTGGTGTGCATCTGACAGCTGTTCCTCGTTTCACAGTTTTACCCACTTGTGTGAAGATACTGCCAGGAGCACGATACTGCTTGTCAATGCACTGTCACAACATGCAGGAACAAAATAGGCTTATGTACATGTTGAATATATCTCCGTATCCTAATGATAATTGTTAATTAAGCCCTCCCAGCTGCCAGCGTTTTTTTTTTTTTTCATGTGGCTCGATCCATACTCTCTTAGCCATAATGGCTTATTTGCTAGCTACCCCCCTCTTGCAGTCACTGGAAATTATTGTCGCATAAGCCAGTAGCTACATGTCACCCTGCAGCCTCTCCGGGGTCTGTCATGTTGTCCCTGGAGGCTGCAGAGCCCGATTTCCCCATTCCAGTGACGCTCCTTGGCATTTCCCGGTAGGGGCCTCAAAACCTCCACCTCCTTGTGATCCAAAGCTCCAGTCAGCGAGCTGCATGAGGAGCTAGCAGCAGTTAGCGGTTCAATTAGCAACAAATGAAGCTATTTGTCCATCGGGATACTCTGTGAATCTCACGGAGAATAAGGAGAGTGGACATCAGCGGGAACACTCGAAAACATTTTCTCCATTACGTATGATTCATTTTTACTGAGATACTTGTGAGTGTGACCCAATTAACACACTGCAGCAACAGACATCCGGGCTGCAAAGTGGGAATGACAGATGCGCCGCGTTCCCTTCTTAAGTAAATGTTGCTTTAATATAATTCTGGGTGGTGATAGATAGCGGGTGCCGTCGCCTCATGTGTACTGGTGACGGAACGGGGTGGACAGGATCTCTCTCCGGGTCACGCAGCGAGGATCGCTGTCAGTTCGGTGGTTTGTAGTGAGTCAATGTTTAGAAAAAGAGGGAAAATCACCACATCTTACTCTCTCTTCCTCCCTCGTCGGCTCCTCTGTTTATCCTGGCCCAAGCACGTGTTTTTCTAGGATCTCTTCGCTTGACTCAGCTTTCTTCCTCTGTGTATAAATCTGTGGACGCATCACGTAGCCTACAACTCGACCCCGTTTCTCTCTCCGTTAATCTTTGTCACAATGCTGTCGTTTTTATTCACTTTGTCTTCATTTTGACTAACTTTCAACCTTTTGACTCCCTCTGTTTCCGTCCTCTTTCAGGCCTCTGAGACAAGTGTTATGGATTCACTTTATATGTCCTGTAACGTATATTCACATACAGAAACTGTGATTTAAGTGGTAATATACACAATGTCAATAGTGCTGAATCTTGCAGCATGTTTTCACAAGGCATACTGTACATTCTGGAATTTAGACCGCTGAATATAACGAAATGTTAAATCTAGTTATTGTTCATAGTTCACCCACGGGTCAGTGAGGGGTTTTTATTTTTTGATTCGCTCAAAGAACAGACAAAAAAATACAGTTCTGAAGGAAAACAAGCCTGACTCAATTCAGCCCTCTCAATAAACACACACACATCAACAGTCGTGTATGCACAGCGCACAGACAGCTAGACACAAACAGTCACGGCCCAAACAAACACAGGCACATGAAGAACCTAAAACAGGACGGTTAAACAATTACTTCCTCTGTAAATAATTACATTAGTGGCGCATAAATCTATTACTGTAGCAACAAAGAAATTGTTTGGGTCAAGCAGAAAAAGCACTTCCCAAACCCTAACAAGAGAGCTCTGCTGACCCGCAAACACTACACTTCTGATTAAACACTCTTTTGTGATAGCTGGGATCGTGTAGGTCAGGAGAAAAATAGTGATACTTTCAGATTGAGGCCTGTTGTGTAGTAGAGATGTATAACAAGTGAAATCAGTAAGCGGCTCTGGTGTTTTAAAGGTGCAATATGAAAGAACTGTATTTGCAAACATTCAAAAATGAACAGAAGTTATCAAAAGAATGTGCAGAAAGAACAGGTTTGATGTCACGTCTAGGATGTCTCTATGTTATCTTACAGAGATATCTATTTAAGTTGGCATGCTAACCAGCTAACTCCGCTTTCACTTGAGCCACTTTGTACCGTAGGAGGTGATGGTACAGTAGTAAACAACACGGGAACTTCCCCCATAATTCAAGCTCAGCTAATGCAATCAATATCTGCACCGCTAACTGAATTTACCAGCAGCTACAATTACAGCAGCAGTTAGCTGTCACTCTGGTGATATGCTGCCCCCTATTTGTTTGTTTGTTTTTTACATAATGCACCTTTAAGTAGAAGTGTCCGTTCAAGAAAATAATCATACCTTTATCATAAAGATGTGGTAGAATCCATTTGTGTATATCTGTCTTCGAAAAAGATGTCTAGATCACCAATGCACTCTTCTCTAAACGTCTTTAGAAGACTTTGAGTTGGAGCACATGGAGTTGGGGTTTAGGTAGACAGTCAAGTGGTTTTGCAGCTTGACCAAGTCAGGATATCTGCTGTACTGGTTATGACTTCTCTGTTTTTTTAATCCGTCTCTGGCAAATCCACCAATTTCATTGGAAATTGCAAGAGAAGAAGAGATTCAGAGCAAAATTATGTAAGTTTTTACTCTACAATAACAGCTTCAAAGACGCTCCAGGAGACAGCTTAGTTGGAGCATGCGCCCCAGAGGTGATGCCTTGTCTGCGGGTTCGACCAGTGCCCCCCAATCCCTGTTTCCCGTCATCTCTGTAAGCTGTCCACTAAATAAAGCCTATTTCTGTGCCACTGTCCCGTTCTGAGAATTGAAGCTAATGTGGAAGCACCAAAAACTGTTGTTCTTCGAATGGCCACATGAGGCTGGCTCCAATAGTTAGTTTTTAAACTTTTGAGATTAAAAAAAAAAAAAAAGTATTTATATTCACTCCACCTGACAAATAGAGCCACTGTAACGTACCGCAATGCTCTTATTTGACTGCTGAATGGAGGAGAAATGTAACATTCATGAGTGTTCAGACAGGAGATTGAAAAAGGATAAAACTGCGGGATATGGGAGAGAAACGACAAACTGTGCAAAACGCCAGTATCTGCTCAGTGTTGCCTCATGATAATATTGCTGAGGAGAACTTCATGACATCACAGCAGAGGAGCAGGAATGATACAAGATAATCAGTTTCCCATGGAAGAATCTGTTTTTATTGCATAATGTCTTGTCTGATGCATTCCATTGCATCATCCGCTGTGTTGTACTTTCACATTGAGAATACACTGTGTTGCCTCACAACGATGCAACGTAACAAGGTTCATGTTTCTACTGCAGCAAATTTGCAATGTGACAACAACGGATCGATCAATATGCAGCACAAGGCGTCCATAAGAATGTCGGTTTCATCTCAGAGTTGAGTTTAAAGAAATACTTTGAACTTCCTGGATAACATCAAGTGTGTCTGTATTTTAAAGCCTCCCCACCCATCTCAAAAGAATCTGAGAGCGTTCTGTATCTGGTCCAAAAGCTGTAAATATATCTACTGAGTCTTGTCACTAACAGGGGCTGCTTTTGTAATAGCATGGCCGTCTGACCTTCTGGAAACGCACTCTGTAGGAGCCCTGAGGCCCGTCCGGTCCTCTAAATTTTGCTCTAACCAGAAGGTCCCCGAGGTGGGGACAACTCCTTTGTAGTATATTTACTCTATTATACAGTCTTGAAACACTGTAATACAACAACAACACTCCATGGTCCATGTGTGTGAACGGGGGTTTGTCAGCAGGTAAGGTCGTTGACTCGCCTCAAAGAGTGTCAGAGAGCTCACCAGCAGATAGAGCCATCAGGCTCATTTGACCTCCTGACACACAAACACTGAGACATGTGCTCTCTCTCAAATTCATTCCCATCGCTGTCGCTCAGACTCTCCCTTTCTCTCCAAGTTTCTCTCTCTCTCTCTCTCTCTCTCTCTCTCTCTCTCTGTCTCACACACATACACACACACACACACACACACACACACACACACACACACACACACACACACACACTCACACACGCACCAGAATGAGTGACATTCTCATCAACGCTTTGACGGTGGGTGATCCGCCGTGGCTGACCTCTTATTGAAGTCGGGGTGCTAAATGTCACCACTTTGATGTAAAAACTCAGCAGCTCCAGTGTGTGTGTGTGTGTGTGTGTGTGTGTGTGTGTGTGTGGAGATCTTGGGGGGTAGCCTTAACATATGGTTGACGAGAAAGGGGGCATGTATGTAACTCTGTGTGACATCCTTTGTGGCATGTTAAGAATGTGTGATAGCAAACTTTCACACACACACACACACGCACACACACACACACACACACACACACACACACACACACACACACACACACACACAGTTCAAGACCAGGCTTTCACAGTGTCAGCACTGAAGCACATTGCGGTGTTGAAACTAACTCTTTTTCTTCGTCATAACCTTTTATCCTCAAAAGCTCCACAATCACAGAAAAACATAGTCACAGAGTCCTACAGTGCTCCCCGAATGGAGCGGTACACTTTTGGGATGATTAAAGGTTCAAGCTAAATATATTTATATAATCAGATAAATTACAGGTACAGCATACTGACATGTTAAACTGAAAATGTATACTTACCAGTGAATAGCCACCACTGTTCAGTTTTTAACATATTATAGCAGGTTTCGACCGTTTTGAATGTCCACATGTGGAACAGTTTTCATCTTAGCTCATCTAATGCCTGTTCGATATAATCTCTTGTCATTTAGTCTTCCACCCAATCTATGTTAAATACGACCTCATCTCACATTTACTTGAAATCGTCTTGCCTCCAGTGCCATGGGTCTTGTATATTGCTTAACTGCCACCTCATTCAATCTCAAATTTCTCGTCTCGACTTTTATCTCATCGCCGTCTCATCTCATCTCTCGTTTCTCAACCATCATCTCATCACAGTCATCTCTTCTTGCATGTTTCACACTCACTTCTCATCAGTTTGATGTAATCTCACATCATATCAGTCATCTCACTCCCACCATGTAGTCTCATGTTTCGTGTGTATTCGCATCAGATCATCTAATCTCTTGTATCTCATCCCATATCATTTCATGTTCTTTACATATCGTGTCATAACTCTCATATTTCTCATACTTAATTCTCACTCTCATTTCATTTTATATTTTATATTCCTTATAGAACATTCATTACGCCCATAGTCCATGTATATCGTCTCATATCTCATGTCTCATACAATCAACCATGTCATAATTATATGTTTAGAATAACACATCTTGAATTAGCCTGTTAACTGTTAGCTCTGTGCACCTAAGTATATTCTAAAAAAATCTGGAATAAGAGACACGGCGGACTGGACCAAAGAGACTGAACTAAAGAGAGCTGAAATGTGACTTTGTTGAATCAGACAAGGGGTTCTTTTACCTCCATGGGCAGGGACCATTTCCTCTCTCCCCCCCTCTCCCACTCTCTCCATTTCTCCTTTTTTAGGGTCTGCCTTTATATCTGTCTTTTCCTCCTTCCTTTACTCCTCCATGCCATCCTTCTCTCGCTCGCTCTCCCTCTCTGTCTGCTCCATCTCCCTCTTGCTGACTCCCTCTTTCTGGCAAAAGAACTGACGGTGTGTGTTTAATCCACGGGTCCTCTCTCTCTCTCTCTCTCTCTCTCTGTGTGTGTGTGTGTGTGTGTGTTTTAGCCAGAGGTCCTGTGGTCGCAGCGACTTCAAAGCTGAAACCAGAGTCTCTCCACAGTCTGCAGCTTCCCTATAAATCACACTAACCATACTGCGAGGGAAACACACGGGCCACAACAGAGAGAAATATTAAAATAAGAGTGAAAGTTTAATCAAATAACTGTGAGGAATAATAGAAAAGACAAAACACCCCCAAAATGCAGACAGGTTCAGAGGGACGACATGGAAATTAAGGAAGATAAACTAAGTGTGACCACAGGATGAGAAGGTCAAAGGGCACTGAGATGACACGACGAAGAGATTCTAGCAGGGGTGGATTTCGAGAGAGTTCCAGCAGAAGAGCGCCAGTCTTTCATTGAATCTGCCTTTGAATAAACAGGGTGTTGCCAGCCAAGCCCTAAGTGAATTTATTTTTGCAACTAGATTCTTTTCTCCTGTTATATATGCAACTATGCAGTTGAATCAAGTGATTTCCCCCATGCACAGTAACCAAACACTGAACCACCATATCTGCAGTCGCAGACACAGAAAACAAAAGCACAGGCTTTTGTTTTGTTTTTGCTTTATTTTTAATTTGTTTGATTTTTTTTCACCCCACGATGATTGTAGATGATTCATTTACATGTCCTCAGCAGCGACTTCCTTTGTCATACTCCATGTATGGCTTGAAGACCTGCAGCTGCAATGATATGCTGTCTGTGAACCAGCCGTCACAGTTGAGATGATCTGGTAAAGGTCTGCATATTGAAACCCATTTACTTTAATGGTCACATTCTGTCTTCTCCTTGTATCTCAGCTTTCACTGGCTTTGGCCATACAACCCCAAACATGTCGCCTTGAAGAAAACAGCAGGTCTCAGATTATCAGGAGGTCAAAAGTCTTCGGTTGTAAAGCCTTCGACACTTACAAGATAACCTCAGTGACCTTTGTCCTGAGAGCCTTGACTGACAGCTGTCCTGGCAGTAGTCCAGTCATGTAGAAGTGGAATGACAGCTGTTGAGCTGCTCTGACATACTGTTGTTGTCATTAGCAACCACTGAAAAGGTTTTACCAAACAAATTAGCGCTACTGAAGTAATCACTCTGCTCTCCTTCCCTGCCTGAGGTGACATGACAGTGTAGCATCTGGTTTTTGAGTCCTATGCGAAAATAGTTTTAAAAGAAATAAATTAATGCTTGTTGTTATAGAGTTGTACTCTTTCACACTGGACAAAAAAAAACCCCACTAACACCCACTCAGTCCAGTCGCCAGGATATAATGTTAGCGGTCTGGGTTTCTGCAAACCACAGATACGTCCTAGTTTGACATTTGCACCAAACTTGGCATATCACATTCACATTATATGCTTATTAATCAACAGGGGTGGAGGGGATGGTGGTGTCGGTGCCAGCCGCGGTTCAAGTCACACAGCTGGATAATACGAAGCACACCTGGGGACATTTCCAGATGTTTTTGTGGCAACCAAAAACTGAATACTTTTGCATGGGAGGTTCGACAATCTGCATCTGTGATCGTGGTGATCAGTAATGTTGGTGTTTAATTGGTGAAGACTTACAAAAAACACTGGGGCCAAAACAATATCACCACTTTAACAGCAATTGGTTCTCTTTGGTGGAAAGGTAATACACAGCATTAACAGGTCATCATTATCCATTTTTCAGAGCTGAAAACAAAAGTGGAATGCACAGCACGTGCTTGAGGCCTCTGTTCACAGAATACTGTTGTTCATCATTCATCATTATGCTGTTTTGTTCTTAAAAATATAACTAGTATATAACTTGCTTCCTCATTTTACAGATTTTTCCTTTGGGGTCTGGATCATTACTCTTTCCATCATAACAAATGTGGTAGGCTGAACATACTGACAAATGGGTTTGTTAAAGCTCTTTGAGTTGGACTACAATCGAATGGAGTTAGAATGATATATTTGAGTGTATAATTGAGTTTGTGTTTCCAGCATCTATGCAGCTCGCCTACCTTGCCGACAACAGCTCGATATTCAGTCTGTTATTTAAATTCATGACCTTGGATTCTGTTTGGATAAACTTGTCTTGGACCCGTGCAGGCTGAACAGATCTCAAGCTGTTGCTGTGTTGCTGTAGAGTGGATTGTCTCGAAAGCAGAGTTTTTAAGGGCTGATTTTCTTCGCACAATGCCTGAGAACCGCAGCAGTCAGCACAGTGTCACAATGGGTGGTAGATCCACATCCTCCCTTCAGCCATTAAAACAAATAGCTCTTTATCCAAGAATGTCTGTGTGAGTGTGTTGGCCACCGGGGAGACTGTGTGTCTGAGTAAGAGCAGACATGCATGTGTTTACCTGTTTCTCATATGGTGATGTGAGTGCACACATGTACATGATTTCAAAGTGTCATGTCAGCAATAGGGGGTCTTCGGTCCAATTGCAGTCTTTGATATTTACTAAATGAATCAATAAAATTGCTATAAGCAATATTTTTGCATTACCGATGGATCAAATGACCACATTTGTATGGCCTGTGGTGAGGAACTCACATATTCGACCAACTCACTGTTGCTTCCAGCACCAGGCAGCTGTTTTCAACAAGAAAGTACTTAAAACTGACTGTATGTTACCTGCGTGAACACACTGAAACATTATATTTAATTTCACATTTGTGACATAAGTTGGTGAAAAGCAAATCAGAGGAAGCAGGAGAGTAAATATTGGACCTACATTTATCTGGTGGACACAAATGTAGCTCCATGCTCAAAGACGCTGCCTTCAAATCAGTTCATCGTGTTTAAAACTTACTAAACCACCCATTTGCCATAATGGAGGAACACGTACCATTTTCTCTTAAAACACCTTTGGTCACCACGAACATGGCTGGAAATTGTCCTGACATCTCCTTTGAAATATCCAACGGTGTCGTGCTTACAAGTGTTGAAACGCAGTCTCGAACTGTGGTCACTGGCTTGGCGGCCCTTTTAACCTGCAACTACACCAACATCGCCTCCACCTCCTGACAACTCAGGTCATAAACCTGTAATGATATGAAACGTACTGTATAAATATCAATATGGTGCATAGCCTATGACATGTACAAATAGGTACACACCAGTCAGTTGGCCATCATTGGCTGACAACATTTCTAATATGCTAAAAAGCCTATTTAAAAAGCTTAGTTAACCACACTAGCATCTTGGCTCCAGAGATCTAAAGGTTGACAGACATTCATGACCACTTGTAGATGAATCTCAAAGACTTTGACAATGTCAGCTATAAAGCTGTCAGGAGTTATTCAGGAACAATTATCTCAACAGATTTTCCAATTTAAAAAACACAATACATATAAAGTAACAACATAATGTGGACAGAAATAAGACACATAACGAATAGCTGCAGGTAATACATCGCATACTGTCAAAAATATTACTTTTGTATAGACTATATTAAATGTTCACACAGATGCAGGCATGCAAAAACTAACTGCAGATGATGACAGTGAATACAATGTCGACAAACCTCTGCAAAATCAGATTCACGTGTGTACAGTAGATGAAATAAGGAAGAAGCGAACAGAGACGTACAGCAAAACAGACGATGACATGGTGGTAAATTGACAGTACAGACAGACAGGCAGCCGAGAGGAAGAGAAGCACAGAAGGAGTGTACAGTGTGTGAGGGCAACCACAACCATGCCACTGAGTGGTGTATTTACATGGTACCACACCACGTGGCTTTTAACCACAGACGTGGCACGGCTCAGTGTGTGTGCGTGCAGCCGAGTGCATGTGTATACTCAGTTACTGAAACACACTGACCACACACGCATGCCTGTGGGAAGAGACTCAATATGTTTCAATAGGAAACCTGTGATTTTAAGATGCAATCGCCGTTTAAATGGAATCGCGGACTAATTTCGCTTTACTGACAGGTGAAATCTGAACTGAAATCCCCTTTTTATGTCCGTGCCAAAGCCCGCTGGATTACACAATTATGAATCCCCTTTTACTGGTTCAACTGCAACCCTGGTTTTTTCAGAGTTTAAATATAGGTTGTGATTTCCACTGCCTCAGCAGGCACACAAGCTAACATTTGTACTGCACAGCAGGACATGTGTGATTATGCTGAAAACTGTGCATGACATAACATCTTGTTTAAAACAGAGGAGCAGATCACAGTCATAGTCCAACAGAAGGGATCACATCGCAAGTAACTCTGCTAGTCTAAGAGGCCTGTTAACAGCAAAAAACTATTCTTTTTTTATTCCAGCTGTTTCTGGGTGAAATCCTGGACTCTTTGAGAATACGGTGGGTATAGTGGGTCTCATTTTTGAGCATTAAGCTAATTTGACTTATTTGCTGTTTTCTATTCTATCGTGTACATGTCTCTGAAGCACGCTTTGTGAAACAGGGCTATAATAAACTATGACTTGACTTGAATTCACTCATGCGTGAGGTTTGCTTGTGTTCCAAGTTGGACTCACAGAGCTCTGTTCCCTTTTCAACTTCGTGAACGTCTTCTGTTCCGTGAGGAGTTGTGAAATAGCATCAGCAGCGTCCCTGCGGCTGTATGGAACTACATGCTCTGCTTTGTTTGTGGGCAAGTTACATTCACAAAAAATGTCACCATTCTAGAGTTTAAAGAAGGCCATTACACCACAAAGCTTCGAGGTCTGCTGTCGTGAATCCAAAACCATTTAGTATCAGTAGTCGTGTCAAGGGACCCAAAACAATCAATGTGTCAGTACAGCTGTCAAAGACAAGTCATCGCAGTTGAACTGTGCAGAAACAGAAGTAAAGTGGGTGGAGTTGCAGGGTTTTACCAACTTCTCGGTATATATTAGCTTATCTACAGTATTGGATCCGGATAAGTCAGTGTCTCCACACACATAGCGACCCATTTTAATATTTTATATATTATATATTATTTCAACAGTCAGTTATCTACAGGACAGTCTGCTGTACCATCAGCTTGTGAGTGGGCCTGGTTGTCGTGCTGTCATTCCGTACCACACCGGTTTCGATATGAAGAATCCACATCTTTTTCTGCGACTTTATAAAACCACTGACGAAGAAGGCTAAAAGGGCAGACACATACAGGGACAGGGAAGCAAAATAAAGGTGAGGCGATCCAGCCACAGTATGTAGCAAAAGCCTGAAGCGACACTTAAAAAGTCGATTTTGGATTCTACAAGTGTGGACAACTCGTGAATTTCACAAGTAAAACTATACAGACGAGATTACTGGAGATTGCCAAAGATTTGCCTAAATCACTTGTAAGTGCCACCTGAGAAAAAAAAAAAAAAAAAGAAGTTCAATCAAGTTGTTCTTGTACGAAGCCGTGTGTTCAAGATGGGTCAAATGAACACTGTATGGTACCAATTTTGAGACAACTCATTTGCAGTGAACCCGCGGTGAATCACAGCACAGCAATGTGGCAAAACAAAAGCAACAACACATGATAAACTTTTGTCGCTCATCTGCGCTGCTCTCAACTTTTGGCAAAAGAACATGTTTTGTTGTTGTCAGTGGGAATTTGGTCCTAAATAGAGTCAGCGATCACCAAAGCTCTGAATCAGTCGTCGATGGATGCGTGTTGCTGTGCCACCCAGCACAACTGTTTTAAATTGAGGATCAGCTATTTAAGAGGATTCTTCTCACATGAAGCACAAGTTAAATCCACGTTTGCTTTGAGTGTTAGAAGAGAGACGAACAAAAGAGTGACAGGAGAAACATGTTGTGAGGCAGAGGGAGCGAGAGCTGAAGGGATGATAACAAGGGGAGGGATTAGAAAGAGAAACACTAGCGGGGGTGCAGAGAGAGCCGGGCACAGGGGCAAGGAGAGGTTATGAGAGGAATGAGGCACTGGGAAATTTTGAAACTTAAGGGGAAAAATATATAAAAGTTAGGTTGGCTGTCAGGAAAGGGTGGAGGAGAGAAGAGTGAAAGCAGATAGAGCGGGAGACAGGAAGGAAAAGGAGGGTTCGTTAGAGAGGTGCCAGCAAGGGAAGAAGGAGAGAAGAGAGCGAGGGAGGAATAAAGGAAGGAAAGGGAGGGATGGAGCTATGGAGAGAGGTAGGTATAATGGCCAGGGAAGGGATGGCGGGAGAAAGGAGGAGAGAAGTGGGGGATGGACGGAGGAGAAGGTAAGAGGTGGTGGGGGGGTTCTTCAGCTGCAGTCTGAGGAAAGCAGTTGAAGTTAATTGGTTCCTGATGTGAACCTGAGCTTAGCTCTGCAAATAAAAGGCCTTTCTGTCAGCTGTAATGGCTTTTCCATGCTGCACCGCTCTGGTGGGGGCTACATTAGCATCCTAGCATAGCTCATGACCCGCTACGAATTTGAAATAATACAAACGATTCAACTGTGATGGCCTGATTAGCATCAGAGGTCATGGACAATTTTGAAAAGAGAGTTTCCGCTACAATACAATCTAATCTAAAGAGCAGATAACTGCGGGCTGCAACTGCATCTGAGCGACGACATACAATAGCCGACAGAGTTGTGTCTGCTGCTTCGGCATTTTGGAAGTTTGCCCTCTTTCCAATCTTTATGATAAACTAACCCACACCCACTAATTCACATTCACATGGCAGCCATTTTGCTCTAAAAACACGCACAGGGTGGGGAGCTCAAATGTCATCCTGCTGCGTGCTAGGTTGCAAAGTTGTATCACTTTGCAGCTTCTTAAATAATTGGCAACTGAAAAGACCATGGATAGTGAATATCTGGACAAATATCAGGCAAATAATGGGCCACTGTAGCTATTTTGGGGTCTGTTTCCATTCTTTATGCTCGGCTACACTAGTCAGCTGCTAGCTGTAGCTCTGTTAGGGCCTTTTTGACCAACAAATATGAGAGTGGTGTCAGTCTTCTCTAACTCTCTGCCAGAAAGTGCAGTGTAAATTTCCCAATTATTTCAAGTTAAAACAACATATCTGATTAACCAAAATTCCACACAATTCTTTTTTTCTTAAAAAATGAGATAAATCAATTTTCAAGAATGGAAACTGCTGGCCTTGTGCTGATGCAGGTCCGAGGAAGAGGAAAAGAGTTTCAGATTCATCTACATTACTGGCAACACACACACACACACACACACACACACACAGTGCAGTGACCCTGATGCAACAGTGAAAGCCCGAACCACTACAAACTCCAGACCCCGCTGACCTCACAGTCTCAATAACAAACAGCTGTCACATAACAGCTCTCTTTGTGCGTGTGTGTCTGTATTTATGTGTGTGCATTTGTGCATGCTTACTTGCCTGATTGCCTCTTTCTCTGTGTGAGTGACTGTGTGACCGTATGTTTGCCTACCTGGTTCCCTGAGAGCATTCATGTGATTGTGTGTCTGTGTGCATGCATACACACATTATACTCATGATGGATGAGGGTTTTGGATGTGGCTCACTGCTGGGAGAAAAAGACATTTGTTCATCTGCTCATGTTGTCTCTTCCGCTGATAAAAACAAATAAAAAAAATCATTAGGGCCATTATGAGCATGCTGCAAAGACAGTGACAGAGTCATGGTTATTGTGTGTATTTGTGTGTGTGTGAGTGTTTGTTCAAATGTGCTAGCTTAGAACAAAGGCTAACTTGCCTTTGTCAAAAGGTAACAAAATCTAGCGACCAGGATACCAAGCTATATCATGTTTGTTTTGGCTGTACAAAAACTGAAATGTAAAAGCCAAAGAAGAGTCTGGTACATTAACCCTCTGCTAACTGGCCAGTTGCTGTTTTAACCCCAAGGTTTTTGTACGGACCGAACATAATAAGATGTAATGTCTGCCTATAAATTAGTTAGCTTTAGCCGCTGCGATTTGATGCCAGATTTTATGACAGTTTTTATGCTAGGCGATGCTAATCAGCTCCTTACAGTAGCTATATTGGGGCCTGTTTCCAGTCTTTGTGCTTGGGTAAGCTAATCAGTTGACTGCTATAAACCTTTTGGGGCCTGTTTCAGGTCTTTATGCTAGGCTAAGCTAATCAACTGGTGATTGTAGCTTCATTTTTGGGCATGTTTCTAGTCTCTATGCTAGGCTAAGCTAATCAGCTGCTGGCTGTAACCATTTTGGGGCCTATTTAACAGACAGATATGAGACTGGTGGCAATCTTCTCCTCTAACCCTCTGCCGGACAGTGTACATTTCCCAAAATGTCAGCCTTTTCCTTTAAACCTTGTTAATGTACAGTGTATTTTTTAAAAATTGATCAGTGAACTTGACCTGGGTGTTGCTAATGGCCATGTTTTTATTATGTAATATCATAAATTCATCCTCAGTTTAATTAAACTTAGCTACTCATCATGACTGACCTTATTTTTCTACTTCCTTTTACAACGACAGCTGGGCAATGACGACAACACTGCGGTTTGAGACCCAGTATTTGCACTGGAGGCTGTAAACCGGTATACAAGAGTCCATTACAAAAGGAACACTTCATTACTGATGCAGTCATCAACATAGAGAATCCATTACCATGTGTCACCACCTGAGACAGAGGAAGTCACCATGGATAATCTGTCATCTCCAGCTCATTATCATCCATCCTTTATTCTGCACCAAGTGGCATTTAGTTTTTTAGATTAGGGTTTGGTCCTTTTCAATGTTTCATTCTTGTTTTGTCCTATTGCTTATTTTCATACTCCTACCTATTACTTTTGTGTACTTTGCGATGTACATCATCTCCCCGCCTACGGGCCGTTGATGGAGCCTTGTCTCCATCCCCCCACCACACACGTTTCTCTTCCAGTTCCTCAGTTTCACCCTACCTAACCCTTTGCTCCCTTTCACTCTCTGGCTCCACCACTGAAATTGATCTCTCCTCTGAAACCCCTCGTCTTCGAATTCCCTCGTCTTCTCTTCTCCTCTCCTCTCCTCTGTCCAAGTGTCTAGTTCAGTTCTCTGTTTGTCTAATTCTTATCGACCTGCTTATAAATGCTTAAGAATATTTGTATTGAACACGAGGATAGAGCTGGGCTTGATCAGCAGCCGAGTTTATGTATAAGGAGGGGACCTTTGCTTAAATGAACAAATTCAAGTCTAAGGCCTTCCTTATCTGAATAAGTAAATGTCACAAAGCCTTTAAAAGTCAAGTGGGACTATACCTAGCTGTTACCACAGAGTTTGCACAAGCCAAATACAACACTACTCTTCAAGTGGCTTACAACATTGAACAACTTCATCAAATTTACGGTGCATGCCCACAACTGCTGTGTTTTTGAGTGGGTTATTACTTCAGATATTTTCGTGTTCATCTTTGTTTTTGGAACATTTAAAAAAACGCTAGCAGCTTTGTGAGGCTATACGAGTTGAATGCTATGTTAAGTGTTAATGTTGGTGTAATTCTTTTACCATGGTCCCTGTCTTAATATAGCATGTTATCATATCGCAGTTTAACTAGCACTAAACTCAAAGTACAGTGGAGGCTTGTGGGAGTGTCATTCATATAGAAGTATTTAGACAAAAAACAAAAGTATGACGTTATATTTTAAGCCATACAGTGGCAGTGGATAACATGTATTACAGTTCATCCTTCCAGGACCCTGAATCGTTTTTGAGACATTTTACTCAAAACCACAAATCTTATCTTAATGGTGGTGCAAGAAGGAAAGTTAACAGTCCACCTAACTGTGTTCATCATCTGGGAACCATGAAAAATGTTTTGTGCCAGTTAACTAAGTTGATGTCCAGATTTTTTTTTTTAATTTGACCTCCTGGTGGCACTAAAGGAAAAGTCAGAGGGTCACCAGAGTCACCAAGATTCATCCTCTGGGGACCACGAATGTTTGTACAAAATTTGAGGAAAATGCATCAATAGTTCTAGAAGAGTTAGGGCAGTCAGGACCAAAGTGATGAATGACATTGCGTGGATGTGAATAAATGAACCCTTATGTTTGTGTTTTTTCTTTCCACATACAGGATCTCAGAAATCTACTATATACAGGCCTGTATGAAATAGTTGGGATGTAGTTTTGACAATCTGTATAAACTTTCATTCTGAATTTGTATTATACATTTTTTTCTGATTTGAAAAGGCAGAACTTATTTCATACAGCCAGTTTCTCTCTATAAGCATCAAACAATCTAATCTAAAATAAACTATTACACACACTCGAAAGCCACAAGGTCAGATGTGAAATTAGCATACAAACTGTTCACTATGCACTTGCTTTCTATGGCACCATTTATAGTCTCCAAATTATTTGACACCAAGTTGCAGGAACAATGTCTGTCAAGTGACTTAGCGATATTACCAGTGATACAAAGTGACTGCAGGGATTTCAAGATGTTCAGTCCTCCAGGGACTTGCGAGGAAGACGTTTTTGAGACGTACAGTTTTGTAAACTCTGCTCTTCCCTTTCATTCCTGCAATTACGTAGGTTTGTTTACTACAAACACTTCAGTAATTGCTGCTAGACGGTGGTCAAGCCTGTGGGTGTGACACATTAAAAGCGCCTCTGTTGGATTATGATTAAAGAACCCGGTGACTAGGATACATGTGTTTTAAAGGAAAGGTTCACCCAAAATTGAAAACTCATCCATAATCTTAAATAAATTAATTGATTTAGAGCCTAACTGTGTAGTCACATCTCAAGTTACCCAGCAGAGTTACTCATTGGGTAATGTGGCCATGATAACGTGTAGTCTTTACTACTTTGGTGCTTCATTTTATGACATACTAGCTGGCCAACACTGGGTGTCATAATTCATGATAAACACATTGAGGCTTGCATGAAGCACTGAATTACTGTGAAGCGCCCACTGTGTGGACAAACCGGGACGCATGAAGAAGAAGATTAAAGAGATGAAGAAGATGGGGAAGAACACGACTGAGAAGAGGAAGCATCAAAATTAGCCTCCGTAGCGCAAATTGGTGCAGTTTTGATTGAAACGTGTAGAAGAAAATTGTTTTTGATTTAATAACAATATTCTTTAAGCTTAGATGTATTTATGAATCATGCAGGAAGCATGTGTATTATATGGTTAGGTCAAGGACTATCAGAAATGTGAAACTCTGGTGATAATTTCTGTTCGTACAGTTTCTGAGTTGTGTCATTTTGGCAATTTTTTTATGAAAACATGCATTTCAGACCCGCCCGCTGGTTTTGAGGTTCTGTTAACGTAGTCATAGGAGATACATTTCAGGACACTGCCCAGTCTAAACCTCAGCCATACTAAAATAGTGATGGGAACCATGCACAAGGGCACTGCTGTCGACCATCTGAGCCTTTTGATGACAAAGTCTCCTATGAACCCTCACCTTTGTGCAGCCACCTATTTTTCTTCCTATCTGACATCAAGAAAAACATGCATTCGCCTCTCAAAATCGACTTGCAGTGAGTGCGACAGTGACAGAAATTTAACCTTGTGATATGGAGAGGAGCGACCTCGTCTCAAACCTGATAATCCTCAGACGTCAGACAGATGCTATTGTCCTTGGACTGACTGGTACATGACACTTGTAGATGTAAAAAAAAACAAAAAAACCTGAATTGCTTTCACTCAGTAAAAGATTATGTAGAAAGATTTCTTCAAGGAACATGTTTGTTTATCGAACTGATCATAAAATTATAAAAGGTTGAGCTGTATAAATGGGAATGAAATGCAAGATAATACTAAATTTGACAGAATAACTTTAAATATGGTTGCTGTGCCTGACACTGTGCTTTATGATCCTCACCTAAATACAGTATAAGTGCAAACTGGCCAGCATCAGCCTGCAGCCACGTGAGCCTCGGTCGTGTACAGTAGGTGGGATTCTCCTTTGGCCGACCGGCCGCTGTTTGCTTTCCATTGTGGGACACCACGGTATAAATTTGGTCTGTTGGGCTTGTGTGAAATAGAGGCACTTCTATCACAACAAGAGCACAAATGTAGCGTAGTGGTCAAGCAAGTATTTTCACAGATCACTCACAGGCAAACAGATTTCCCCCCGTTTCTGGGTTCTGTGTGCTTCCACTCATTCCTTCCCCGTCCTCAAGTATGCCAGACGCTACAAGTGACTACATGCAACGTTTCTTTTTTAAGTGAGTAACTTTTTCTGTTTTTCCCTCTTTTTGTCCACATCACTATGCTGCGCTCTCCACTTTAAGGGGGAAAAAAAGGAACCACAAGGATCTACTGGAACCAATAGCTCTGAAAAGCAATGTGGGTGGCAGAGAAACAGGAGACGGAGGTCATGCTGCAGTTGGTGGCTGTTAAAGAGTTGTGAGAGATTCTAGGACCAGACACAACATTTGCATCTTTTGTCATTTTCACTTTATAATCGCCGCCAAGCGGTCATGTTTTCAACCATGTTTGTGGGTTGGTTTGTGAGCAGGATCACACTAAAAACAAACGAACAGATTTTCTGCAAATCCTGGATGGAGGATTGGACTCGAATGAGAATAGACCCACTTAAATTTTGGTGAGAATCAAGATAACTGGACGGATCCTGTAGTTTATTGTCACTTTCTTTAATATTGTGAGAGAGGGTGAGCTTACATTTGTTCTCACTGGTGCCCTCATATTCCAAAAAAACGCTGCGGAAGTGCCCTCTTGGTTGAACCTACAGTAGATAAAACATGATAAAGTGCCCCTTAGGGTGCTGTTCCAGTTCACTATGAATGTATCACGGCTTGTATGTGTGCTGGTGCCCCAATGCATACAGGTGGTGACCTTTTCAATTGTTTTACCCCTGCCCTTTAAGTATCCTAAGTCCACCACTGAGTGTAAACAAGTAGTTTTGTTAGCTTAACCTGACAATGTGGTCTTGCCTAGCACTGATACAGTCATATGTTGGAGTTTTTTCATGTCATAGTGTTATCAGCCATATATGTCATTTTAGCAGTCATTGGCATCTGAGCTAATATTTTTTTCTCAGTCAGCATTGGTTTTCTTTCAATCGCCACCAACAACAGCGCTGAACTTAACCGACAGGTTTTGTTCATAAACCTATCCAAAGTTTGATGTTACAGTGTCAGATCAAAAATGGTCCCTTTCAATCATTTTCAAGAGTTTGGAAAGGCACTGACACACAGTGTAATCCTGCCAGTAGGGACGTCAGATTGATAAAATGATGTCGCTCATTTTGGTTGTTTTGGAAGGCAATGACAAGTTGCTTTTTGGTCATTAGGATACTTTGTTGGGTTTCCAATGACCTGTCTGACGTTCCAAGGTGACCAGGCATGACGGGGCTGAGACATGACCTCCAGACTCGGGAATGTCAACAACCGTGACAAAACAGATGTTGGCAATAAGCAAAAGCATACACACAAAAAAAGACCCCAAAATATCTGACGTGCTTGGCATTCTTGCAGTTCCTTATATCATCTGCTTTAACAGTCAGTGCCTACTGTCCTGGGTTATATAAGTGTAGTTCTGTGGGAAATTGGCACTAGATAACATTCAATGGCATATTCCGCTTAAAGAGACAGTTCACCACAAATTGAAAAAAAGGCATATGTTTCCTCTGTAGTGGCTTTTAACCATGTAGATTGTTTTGTTGTGAGTTGCTGAGGTTTGGAGGCATCTGCCTTCTCTTCAAAGATCATGTAGTTGGCAGTTTTATGTAGAAACTACTTTTTTTTTTTTTTTAACAAACTACCCTCTCAGACGTTTCAACAGTTTAGAGCTTAGCTGAGGAGGTCGTTAATGTTTACACCCCACCCGGTCATGATTTTACCCAGGAATTGACGTTCGTCATAGGTGAACCCAATGACAAGAGGACGGCTCGTCAGTTCACACCTGGCATTAGCATCTGGAGTGACCACTTGTGATCACATCTCACTTCCCCCCTTGCACACCCCTGGGAGAAACGAACACGAGGCTTTTTCCACAAAGGAAGACAGAATTTAATTTACAACATGTGCCGAATTTACAAGAAGGCCCAAATAATTCATAACTTATCACAGAAAGTGCTGTACAACATTTATAAAGTTTCTCCTAACTCAACAACTCGTAAAATCGAGCAAATTTATGAGGGAGTCTGGGGAATTTATCTACTTCATCTCCGTGCGGTTGTTCATTGTAACTGATGTGGCTGCTTTGACCCGTGATACGCGGAGTTCACAATCTGCTGCAGTGCAAAACGTTATCAAAATGTTAAAGTACTGTTAATAACTGTTTAACGAGTTATTGAGCAAAACAATTTTAAATATTTTTTTTTTACTTTACTTTGGACCCTGTCACCTTCTGTAGCTTCAAACAGTGTTCTGGGTCCTTATTTTCCTCTGAGAACAGCTTGTTTATCAGTTCTGGAAAATATATATCTCTGACTTTGTATTATTACTTCATTAACATTTATGAGTATTGATTTCTTCTCCTAAACTACGTTGTGCCCATTTAAGAACATGTTTAGGTTCCACTTTTACTTAACTTTCCTTTCCATTTTTTTCTGCTATATACTTTATACTTTATACTCCACCATATTTTGTCGTCAGATGTTGTTCTTTTACTCGAGTGCTCATTGTGTGACTTTGAGCTTTACCAAAGCAACATTTTGACCAATATCTTTTACTTTCACCCAAGTGTGACTTTTGGGTACTTTCTACAACACTGGCAGAGGGCACAACAGGTATGAGGAAATGGGTATTTTTGATTTTGTGAACTCCCCCTTCTACTGAGACAAATGAGAAACGTTATATTCCTGAATGTATGGTGGCTTTGACACTCCATTTCATTCCACGGCAGCGGCGGTTGGTTTACTACAAACACCTCTCTAAGTGTTCACAGATGGTGTCAAGTTGGCAGACACAACTACCGAATACTTTCTCATAGGCAGAGAACCCTCATTTGAGACGGTTTTAACTCCACTTGGACACCAGCACCGGCAGACGGGAGGAAATATTTCCAATATATTCTGTGCAAGGTTAATTGGTAAGGAATACAATATGCCTTTGAGTCCCTGGGTGTCAGTCTCACGCTCTCTCTTTTACACTCCACCCCTCTCTGCCTTCCTGTCTGTCTGTCTCTCTCCTTCTTAACAAGTTACTGAGAAAGAGGAAAAAAAAAATGTGTTTCCAATTAGGCACTGAGGGAAAAAAGAACAAGTCTCAGCTGCGAAACACTACAAGGAGTGCCTTTGGTAACGGGACATTGACATCATAAAATATCATTTTTCTTACACGATAAGCAGGATAGATGGAAACTGGGCTGAGCGAATGCACTTGTTGCCGATCAAGAGTCACCTGTCCTCAGCTTTTTTTTTTTTCTTTTCAAAAATCCAGATGTTTCAAACATAGTGCAAGAACAGTCTCCGTTTCAGAAAACACGCCTTTCAATAAAGTTCATACAAGCAAAATATGGTCTCCAGCAACGTTTTAATGGCACACATTAAGCATTTCTATTAGTTGTTTTTTTTTTCAGTGTGTATGCGTGAGTGTGTCTGCGTGTGCATGTGTGTGAGTGACGTCATGTGCAGACAAAGATCCCTCTCCTGCAGAGAGTGTGTGGCAGTCGGTCGGTCAGGGAGAGAGAGAGAGAGAGAGAGAGAGAGAGAGAGAGAGAGAGAGAGAGTGAGAGAGAGAGAGAGCTTGGTGGAGCAGCCGCGCCAGCGCAGAGAGGCACGGAGACGCAGCAGAGAGCATCAAGGCGACTTCATCTGGATACAAAACTGATAGAACAACTTGAGACACAGGGGCACGCTGGTGAAGGAGGGGGATATTGCTCTTTTGTTTTCCGCACGGACACACAAACATGAAAGGGTTACCTGGCTGTCTACTGGATTTGGAGTCTTGCATTATTACACTTCTGCGACTTTGACACCAGAGTTGCGCAGGCAGCCGGGCAGGCACAGTCTCTAGGAGTTGTCCGTTGGAAGGAATTTCAGGCACCCCCGAATCAAGACTTTGAGCTGGACATCCAGGGAACCAGTCAGGGAGTAAGCTACACCTACCTATCTACTGCTCTCACTGGAAAAAAGAAGACACTGTAAGTATTGAGTTTTGAATGAATCCTCATATAAATAAGAGAGAGAGAGAGAGAGAGAGAGAGAGAGAGAGAGAGAGAGAGAGAGAAATAGATGTTTTTCATTGGCTCTCTGCGGCGCGTCTCCTTGTGCATGCACAACGTGGGCATCTGTACATAATCAAAAAGTATACCTGCCACGTAGACGTGGTCTGGAGAAAGCAGCCGGGTTCAGATAAAAGCCTCTGATGGCGTTAGCAGATGACTGGACCCGCCGTGCGCACCGTTATGTCGACAGGAGACGCTCGGCTGAGAACAGGGACGCGGCTGGACTGAGGGGACTTGTTGCGCCAGAGTCGGGCTCTTTATCAAAAGCTGGGATTGGAACAATATTTGTGCAAGGGAGTGATGGGGGGGGGGAAGCAAAAAACAAAAACAAACCAAGCGGACATTGGGTCTGGGAGTTAAAAAAAAAAAAAGAAAAAAAAAAAGGTTGACATCTGTGTTGATTTTCCACGCTGATGTGCGCTCAGAGAATGTTTTTGGAGATTTCTGTTAGTCCTCTTCCTCGCTCTCCCCCCTCCTTAGTCCGATCCAGCTGTCATCCAGCAGGAAATGCTGGTGTTTTGTCGTGGCCAGTACTTGTAGGTGTAACTGCTAAAATATGAAGACCGGGCCAGCAGAGCGTTGATGGTCCTCAAACATTTCTTGTGGCGTTGGCATCTTCCCAAAGTACGCGCCTCGGTGCTGGAGTCAGTACACCGCGCTGCGCCCTGGACTCAGGCCTCCAAACACACATTTAATGAACAAACTTCACTTCTGACTGAACTCTCTGTTAAAGACGTGACACACCGGATCCTTCCACTAAAATAGGATCAGATATTCTAGACTATATGTTAACCTGCCCCCGCTGATAAATGGATGGAGGTGAATGACTCCGGGTCAGATCGGAGCACCAGTCTCCTTGACAATCTCTTATTTTTCTTTCTGTGACAGAAAGACATCATTTGTTTTGTCTCCAGTTTTACAGTAAAAAGTCTAAAGCAGATCTTCCATTATCACTCCTGCATCTGGGAGACTTTATTCCTGCATCTAGTTCAGGTTTCATCCAGCTGCTCTCGTTGTTCCTGAATGAGCAGGAGCCAGGAGGAGTCATGGAAGTAGCTCAGTTTTTCACTCACCTGACATGTGCATACAGCACGACGAGACTTAACACCGAGGTTCAGAATGTACAGAGACCATATTGCTGCAAAGATGATGTTTTAAGTGAAACTGAAGCTGTGCATCCTGGGTAGTAAAACAGAGTTATTCAATAACATCTCAACACGTGTTTTCTTTCCTGCCAAAGAACTGAGGCTTGATGATGCGTCCAACATTTAGTCCCAAAGCGGTCAGACTTTGTGTTTGTGTTTCCTGAGGGGGATTTGTAATCTCTTTGGAGGCCCATAACATTTCCCTCAGAGCAGGTTAGGACAAAGTTTTCACTAGAACAGATATTTTTCCACTCCGCCACACGACTTTTGTTTTTGAAATTATCTCCAAACACACCCGGACACAAACTATTACAAATGCCGGAACAGGCTTGCCGGGCCAGTATGTGGCGATAAAGTCTACACTGATTCAACGATTCAAAGAAAGATTCAACAATATTCTGAGCAGGTGCAGTGAACTTTTTCCAGTAACTGAGATGCGACATCATCATCATCATCATTGACACAGCGATGCCGCATTATCTCTGCAACGTTGGTTTGCCAATTCACCGCCAATAGTGATTCACACAGAGTGAAGCATCTCCGCATTAAAGACGAACTGCTGTGTAATTCACACAGAAAGCCGGCGCTGTGGCTGCTAAAGAGGCGTAACGGTACACGTCATGATGATGATGTCAGTTTGTTTTCAAGGTGTTTACCCAGTGTCCCCCGGAGTTGGTAGGACAGACAGGAGGACGGACACTTCTCCACAAACAGCTGTGGTATTTTTTTCCCTCATATAAGTTGCCGAAGACAGTTACAATTACTACATCAGACTGGACGAGACACGCCCCCCCGCTCCGCGCCGCTTATCCGTTCACACTGGTTCAGTTCGCCAGTAATATGGCCCTGACACCTCCAGAGGCGGATCAGCACCCCAAGTGAAATTTCACCACATCTGAAACTTTCACACAGAGGAGGAGGCGGAGAATTGGCGCAGGATCCCCACATGCAAACTGCCGTGTGAATGGGGCTACAGATACTGCAATTTGACTGTAAAATATCAAGAATAAAAAAATGTCTCCATTTTGGTCCCAACCTCCGCCTTTAAGACAAATTATCCTCGTAACAAACAAATGGCTTTTTTGTCGTTATCTCCACACTCTGTAGCGATCACAAGCCGTTTTTCTTTTTCATTTCCACATGCACTCGAGATATGAAACAGCATGACAAAGTTTGTATTTCATATTTCTTTGAAAGTGATTTCAAAGCTCTGCTATAAAAAAAAAGAGCCATATGCTCTCTACATGGTGTCTTCACCCCTTTTTGATGTCATCTAATTATACTGATCTGGGGCTCAAATGGTGTGTGTTTGTGTGTGTGTGAGAGTGTGTTTATTTGTGTATTCGCAGGAGATAGTGTTTACCTACCACCCACTGCAGCAAACCTCAGGGGGTCTTTGAAGCTCGGGGCTGAGTGCGAGAGGCATTTACACTTCTGTTGGCAGACCAGGTCTGTGGCCTTCAGGCTGTTTTCAATATAGAATCCACATTCTTAAAATAATGTCGCCTAACGAGTAACATTCATTGACTGTTGCCTTGAAGCTTCGCAAAAAAAAAAAAAAAAAAACAAGTTCATGAATGAAATACTGGAACTCTTGATCATTTTCTACTTTAGGGTCCATTTTCATCTTGTACTGTATGATCTCAGGTATACTAACTTTAAACCAGACTGAGACACATCCACAAGCGACAGCCGGAGGTGAGATAGGCTGACTGGCCTTGGGCTGTTGAAGGCATTCTGACCTTTACACTTTGGACATGGAGAAATATTATTTCCTGCCGTTGTGAAACCCGTCAGAAACAGAGCTGCTGCTCCCTCAGTGTCCTGACCTGTGGCTTATTCAACCATTAATGTTTCTTATAGATATTTCTTAATTCAGCCATTTTTACCAATTAATCAAAAAACATGATCAAAACTTCAAAATTCTGACAGACAGTCAAATCTGCTGCACAGAACTTTTAACTGGCTGCAAAAGCAGTCTCTATAGGAGACCTATTATCCTTTTTTAATTTCTCAGGTGTTTTGTATAACTTGTACATGTTAAAGGTTCTGGACGTCACCAACGGAAGCTCCTTCAACTGCTCCCCCAGAACAGGTGAAGGATGACAGAAAAGGCGGTGATACTCACGCCACTTTTGTCCAGAGGGGTCTCCACAATTAACATAATTGAGAGTTCCTTGAAGCTGCTTTATGTACTGAGGACAGTTTGGACTCCTTATACTTTGTTTTGTGTCATATGACAAATAAGCTTACCGAACTTACATGGTTACGGTTTTTAGTTTTGAGCCACCTTAGTGATGATATACAACATTTAACCACCAGCACGGGCCGTTATCAAGTGAAATGTCTAGATAAGTGAGATACAGAAGTGAAAAGCAATAACCTTATCTTCTTAGACATGTGATGCAATCTGCAAGAGATAACAGTTCAAAGTGGTTGAAGTTTCCAAAACATTTTACTGCAGTTTTTCAGTCTGCTCTGAACTTCTCTTTCAGATCTTTCGGTTGATTATCACACTGTGTCACCCTGGTTTTTGACACCTCAGCGCTCCAAATATGGCCTCAGGGTAGTTCTCAGTAGCTGAGTGGTCTCCTCAGTAACCAGGGGAGCAGCGCGGGCCATCAGTCCTTCAAGCTCTGATAGATTGAGGGCTACGAAAACTCATCCCAAAGTTATTCCAAAACTCGCTGAAAAGCAAAACAAATGCTGAAGGGATGAGCTGATGCTTCTGACTTGTGACCCTTTTGGTCAAACTAAACACAACTCCCCACTGCAAAGACGTATCGTCCCCTGTGAAGATGACTGTTTTATGTTACCCCACATGAGCCCTGACATCAGTCAAAAGAAAAGGGTCCTTGAACCATCTGTGTTGTGATTAGCGAAGGCAAGATTTCTCCTCCCCCTCGTCTGAGGACCCGCATTCCACCCATTCTTCCTCCCGACGTCCAGATTGTTTCCACATTCGTGCAGGTACCACAGTCACATTTTGTGAGCTTGAGGGCAGTGATGAGGATATGAAAGATACAACACATAGTTACAAAGCTTTTGTTTCTGTCTCTTTGCGTGCATCACTTCTGTGGAAGACAGTGATGCAAAGGTTTCTGCTTTAGTTTCAGTCCAGCTCAGTGTGAATCTGTGGTCAGGCCAAAACTTGTTTTTCAACTGCTGATCAGGATTCAGATGCAGACCACAGTGGACTTATTTAGAAGAGTGACGCACCACACTGCAGTTTCACATGCTATGGTCTCGGTCATGCTTATGGTTTGCAGTGACATGAGACTTTTTTAGGTAACACATAATAGCAAAACACTCGATCAGCTGCAGTCAAAAAACAGTAATAACAGACCAAAAGCCTCCCTCGGTCTTCAAGCGTTCCACTTATTACTGATGTTTTGTTTGTTTATATCGTGATAAAAGTATAACGTTCCATGATGTGATATAGCTCTGGGGGTGACAGTGAGTTTCAGTACAAAGCTGTCCTCATTTTTATTTTCATTCATTTGGTTTCGAAGGTGCACTCTAGATCTCCCATCGTGTTTGACACAGTAGATGCATACAATGTGAGTTACCCACTGCCAAAATTGTATCGTAATAAGTAGACCGGATGAGAGCACACATTGTTGTAGATGGAGAGAAAGGGTAAATACTTGCATCATTAGGTATTGTGCATAGTGCTGAGACATTCAGCTGTATGTTAGTAATAAATTATGGCCCTGTGGGTGGGAACCGGGTTGTGAATTTTTTTTTTCTTTCACACTAGACAAAAAACCCAGCAACATGTACTAACATCTGGCTTTTGTCTTCAACATGAATGTGTATAATCGGAATGTGCTCCCGGGTCGGTTGAATAGTTGTAGGTATTTTATCTGCACAGGGTTTGATTGGCTGTAATGAAAATACAACACCTGGGTGAACGCGTTCATTTTTAGCCCCTCTCAGGCGCGATAATATGATGTGTGTTGAAGTTAAGGACAGCGGCTTGTAAAAATGTTTTAGTCAAAACGTCAGTCAGCGCTGAGGGACCACCGTTAGTGTCTTCTGTTCCTGTCAGCTGCCTGATCCTGTGCTGAGAATGTCCAACTCTCAACTGAGATCAGAGAGAAGCCAGATGTCTCACTGTAGTCTGAAGCTTCAAGGCGTTTCAGGTCAGCTCTGGTATTATTCACCATTTGTACAAGTTTGCAGACAATATAACCCATGTCGGTCAGTTTAGCTGTTTAAGATGTGTGGATTTAGTGGTTCCCATGGTAAAATTAAGGATTAAGTAGTGTCACAGCAGACATGTGCCTATCTCATCCGTCCCAGTTTTATGTTTCACACTACAGTACATCAGCTTTATGTTCTGCTTCCTGTTGTGTAAGCAAAGGTCCTCTTCAAACTCTGCTGTCTTTCATTTTTATCTCAGCAAATGCAAAAAATAAGCTGGTTTTGACGGGAAAGCTGCTCTTATCAGTTTGAAGATGCTGCTGCCAGTATGTGTGTGATGCAGAAGGCAGTTCGGAATAGTCAACTTTTTTTGACATTATCTTAAAATGTGGTTACTGTACGTTGGGGGAGTGACATTCAGTTTCAGAGGGTGACATGTAACGAGCAGAGGGTAGCTTGTTAGCCAGCAAGCTAGCACAGACAAAGTGGCCCAAAAGTTATCTTTGAGTGCCCTGCAGGAATCACATGTCACGGCCCTGACAATGTGTTTAACATATCCAGACGACTCCGTGAAATGGAGACTGAGACACTGAGAGAATAATAAAAAAAAAGATGATGATAAAGACATAACAGAGACAGAAAGAGAGAAAAGCAGGCAGGCACATTTTCCCACAGGTTTGGAGCCAACCACTAGTCTGTTTTTAAGGTCTCAGCATACCTGTAGAGCACCACTTACTCTGCAGACTCGTGCCCACTGTCTGCAACTACTAATGTGCACAGACACTCCCAGAAATGGAACAAGATATGTCCTTCAGTGAACCTGCATAAAAGATTTTCCGTGAGTTTGACAAAAGGATATTGGTCAGTTCTGTTGGGTCACACCATGCGCTAGGCATCAGCGAGACACGTGGAGTCAGAGTGACCGAGATGTTTGAAATGACGCAATGTCAGAGGCTCGCGCTTGGACCACATCAGCTTTTGAAAAAAAAACAAACAAAAAAAAACATGCCTGACCCTCACTCCATAACTCCCTGCCCTCCCATCAACTTCTCTAACTGCAACTTTTCATTCCTCCTGTCTTAACTCTGTTTTGTGTAGGTGTGTGGTGGGTATGTGGGTTCAAATCATGTCCCACGTCATTCGTGGGAAAGACAAAGAGGAACCGAGATCTGCAAGAATGAGGAAATTACTTTTTAACATAGCTGTATTTTAGGAGTAAACACAAACAGTGGTTCAGTACACTGTTGCAACACTCAAAAGGTCTTCCCATGGTAGGATGCCTTTATATAACATGCATTATATTTTTACACAAAGATTTATATGTAGTTATTATTAGCTACACTTCAATAACAACTGATCTAGTGGACACGATATGTATGTACTCTGCCTCACACAACAATTGATCCCTTTTAAAGGAGTAATTGTTGAGACATGGCCAGAATTTTGTTTAAAACATTAAAAAAATTAAGTAACATTATCAACAGAGAGTGAAGAAACAACAGTGTTGATGTTCTGCCAAAGATGTTAATGTATTATGTTACAGAGATGTCCACTGATGCAAGCATGCTGACCAGGTAGCCCTGGCCAGTGCTGTCTGTAATACCACGTTGTACCAACAAGGCGTAAATCGCCTCCATCCACGTCCTGTTCCAGGCAAACTGCAGGGCTTACTGTGCCATCAGCCAATTAGCTAACAGTATCTAGATACAGCCAAGGATAGCCTGAAAAGCAGCAGTTGTTGGTTACTCCGGTCAAATGCTGCCCTCTATGTTTTTGGAGCAACCATGGAATTCTGGCCATATTCTCCAAAAACCACCTTTAAATATTGCAGGGAGGAAGGGTACAAACAGGAGCAGTCACCGTGAGCTAAATAGGGTGGCAAGAAACAGACTCTTACTGTGGTTTGAACACATCATCAAGGTAAACCGCTTTACCTTGCCACAGTCAAGGTGATCAGTAAAATTGTGTTGCATCTGCCAGGAAAGCTGTATAAAATGCAGAATTATACGTTTGAGTATTTCAGTCTTAATGCATTATTCTTTATCACTGCTGACATTTCTGACATTTTTAATGTCTGAATTATATCTGTTGCGATTTCCTTCTGTGCAGTTTTCAGTCAACAGTTTTTCAATTTTCCTTTTCAACTTTTAGAAATGTCTGCAGTAAAACAAATCTCTAAGATACACAAGTAAATAAGAATTCAGTAAAATACAGTAATTTCCCCTCTGATGAGAAAAGATGCAGCCAAGTAATCAGAGGTCCCTGAGGTAAACTGGAGCAAATGCATGACATTAACCTGAAGTATATACCACCAAGAAAACCCTGGATTCATTTCAGGACAAGTCTCTGAATGCCACTGAGTGGCTGAGCCAAAAACACCGTAGAACTTTTGTGGAGAGACCTGGCAGCTCACAATCACTCCTCGTTCTGCTGACTGAGCTTGAAAGGATTTGCCAGGAAGAAAGGGAGAAACGGTCCAAACGCACAGAACTGGTAGAGACTAATCTAAGAAGACTTGAAACTGTACTTGCTGACAGTGGTAGGTCTACAAAGTAGTGAACTAAAAACACAAGAGTTTTCTCATACTGCCCAGTCCAATCCTGTTGTGCCATATTCCTCTTCTGTCTGAAATGCTCTGTTTTAACTCCTGTCCTCTTAAAAGGCACCTGCTCCAGAATACCTGGTCTGCTCTGATTGGTCAGTTCACACATGCCTGAGGATAGCCCTCCTCACTGTGTCTCCGGATGACTCTGTCGTGTTTTCAGCTCACTTGTAATGTCAGTATAGGCAAAACTCATGCAAATGTCATGGTGACAGTGTGATGTCATAAAGGAATTAAAAAGTGACGAGGCCTTTCATTCTGTTCAGGAGCGGTGTTACTCTGCTGGAGAGAGGTGCCCCTGCTGGCACCTTTTAACTTTAAAAACCTTTCACTTGTTCTATAACCCATAACATACTGAGGGAAATGAAAACAAAACTGCTAGCTACTGTTTTCTAAAGTGCAAACTAAATAAAGCTCACTCGCTCACTTTTGGCCCTCAGTCTTCTCCTCAGTAAGTGGAACCTGCAGTTGAACTGAGGTCAGGTGACCGGTTTGGCCTGTAAAGAACATTCCATTGCTTGGCCATAAAAGTCTTTGGTTGTCTTGTTTGTTTAGATATAATGTCCCGCTGCATTGCTGTTAAATTGGTAATTTAGGGACTTTATAAAAAAGAGCCGCAAGTCATCCAATCTGGGTGTGAAACCCTTCGAAATTACGACCAAAAGCCTGCACTTTCATCTTATAACCATTGGTTTATTTCAAATGTAATGTGCTGAAATAGATCCAGAACAACAGAAATCCAAATACTGTATTGCCCAATTTATAATTGCTTTGGGATTTCATTTTTAAGTCAACGCACAAATATCTTTAAACGTGCTTTCAGTGCGGTAGCCTCCATCCATGCGAGCATTTGTTTTCATTCAGCATTAAGGATTCTGACAGTCCGGAGCGTTCGGTGATGAATTTGAAGAACGCTTTGGAGTCAAACGCCCGAAATCCCGGCAGACCGCACTGACGCAATCCCATGCACTGCATCTGCTCCGGTGATGTAATCGGCGGAATCTGTCTCCAATAGTGTGATTTCATTAGCGGACGAGTGAACACACCCAACAATAAACTGCGGAGTAGCATGACACATGTGGTGGAGGCTGTTTATCTGCACCCAGGCTTTGTGTATATGCAGATACACAGAAGAGTGCGAGCTGTCACAAGGTCACACGGACACGTTCTTGTGTCCAAACCTGCTGCAACTTAGATGAAAATTAGTTGCCAACTATCTTGATATTGGCGTCTTTGCGTCACTTTGAGCTCTAGGAAGTTGTAACTGTGATCGACTGAGCTGTCGTTTTTCAATGCTGGTCCTCGGGATGCCTGACTCAACGCTTCAGCTTGTCATCGAGCTCTGCTGAAGACTCGTTCATTTGAATCGGGTGTGTCGGGGCAGGGGAGTATCTAAAACATGCAGGGCAGGGGGGCCCTGAGGACCAGGACTGAACAACACCGGACTAAACGATTACTTGATTAATAGTGAAAATAATTAGCCTAACTGGTAATGACAGTGGTCGTTAGTTGCAGCCCCATTCCTGAATATTCAACATATTTTTTTTACATCTGAAGGACTTTCCCTGGTGTTTATTGTCCTTCACCTTGAAATTGCACTGGAATCGAAGACCAGTCATAATGATCCCTCCCCAACAATGCCCCTTTCATTGGAGACATCTGGTTCTACTGACTTGTGTGTTTACCCACGGCGATACAGCGTGTGCTATGCATTTGTCTCTTAGTATTCTAACGCAAGATACAAATAAAACTGGCCGCCGCTCATTAAGACTCTGCACTCCGCCACCGCCAGCTGTCCATAACTGCACAAAGGCCACGAAGTTTAGGTGCGCGGTGAGCTACACACCGTGTGTTTGTGTCACGCGGCTTATGCTTACGCTGCTCTCAGCTGCATTTCTGAGAGCTTTTCCCAGGATTAATTTCATACTGAGACATTTTCCTGCCATTTAGCCCGAAAACCTGCTTTACCAAAACATGTGGAACAGATCACAGCAGAAAAAAACCTCGGAGCAAAGTAGCTTATTAGGTGGACATTCGCTAAATGAAAGGGTGTGTAATACGTTGCCGCGCAGATAATAACCCACGAGTTGGATTTTCGGTTGTCACCAGCCCTTTTTGCGATCTGTGATCCCCCGGAAGAATTTATAGGCGAATTAAAAAAAGGCTTTTATATGTTATTTATGATTCTGGTTGTTATTTAGAAGTAAAACATCGCTTCCAGTGGCTTTCTAGGAACCAGAAGCCACTGTGACACCCACTCAGCCTGCCTGTACTGGGTTGTGTGTAATTTAACAATTTATCTCCTTCTCCCCAGGGGAATGAAACATTATTTTGTGTGAGTGAGTCCACGAGTAAATTCTGCATGAGTGCTTCTGTTGGTGATGTGATGAAACACATGAATTTTGAACGTCTTGTATTGTGGTTTTTCTTTTTCAGTCATGTTATAGTCTCTGGCTTTCCTTTTTTTGTTTTTGTGTACAACAGTATTCTCAAAAGATTCTCCTTATTCTCTTCTATTAAGGTCAAGCCGGGTGAAGTATGGTCTGTATGACAAAGCCCATTTTTCCATCCCTTTTCTACTGTAGCTGAGTTTAATCAAATCATATACGCCTCAGGCGACTGGAATGAAAAGTGTGGTGCGGTTCTATTCCATAAGACAAATCATCTGTTTTTTTTCTATGTCCTGTATTCTTTCCATTCTATTATATTCTGGTTCAAATATGGTTTAGTTTGTTGTCCTATATATTATTATGTTCATATCTAGTCAGGAGAAATATGGTATTGTATGATATTGTATTCTATCCTAGTTGAGTTGATTAAGTATGGTTCAATTTATTCCTGGCAGGTCAAAACATAAGCCTCAAACTATGATGCTCTCCCCACACCTCTAGAGTCAGTTTGGCTCTGCAGTCAACTTAGCACTGATGCATGATAAACAAACAGTTCACATAGCATCACATATTACTACTTTTGGTGTGGTCAAAAAGTTGTGGTTTGGTTTGGTTAGGTTAAGGCACAAAAACTGCTTGGTTAGGTTTAGGAAAAGATCATGTTTGGGTTAAATTTATCTCCATTCGGCCTCAACTTGGACTTGGACGTGGCTCTTTATACTGCCTCTCTACAGTGGCTATTCAAGATGTGATGCTAGAGGGGTACCTACAGTGTCAGATGCATTGGGAGTGAGACCAGGCTGCCAAAGCAGACACTGTAATCTGTTGAACGTGCACATATGGGGTATGCAGTGCATGGTGTGCAATCTATGGCGCTGTGACTGTATTCTATACTATTCTCAGCCATCAAAATGACTATTATGACTGAACATGTGTCAGTTTGGGGCTCTGTGTGTGCTGAGGTGGAAGTGCTTAAGTGGTTGGAGGGGTATCATCGAGTGACGAGCCGTGAATCAGCCCGTCACGGCCGCGGTCACACATGACTCAACGCCGGCTCTCAATCCAGCCCTTGTCCCGAGCTCCGCTGCAACTGTTTGAGAGTATGTGTGAGAGTGGAGGGTGAGTTTGTGTGTGTGTGCACTCGCCCATGATGTTAAAGGGAAAGTTAGAGAATGGATGCCTATGTGTGCGTGTGTATGTGTGTGTATTCTGGGTTGTAGAAGTCCCATTTCTCTGCTTTCTGGGGTGGGAGCGTGGAAACAATGGGCACATTGTGTGGAGAGTTGGCAAAGAGGAGAGGGGGAGGTGGAGGAGGAGAAGGAGGAGGAGGAGGGAGGCAGAGAGGATAGGAAAGCTGAAGAAAAGTGGGATGACAGAAGATGAGGGAAAAGGTCTAGAGGAAAGGAAAGGTTAGCGAAGAGAGAGAAGAGCTGAGAGGGTTTGAGGTGATAGGATGGAAAAGGAAGAAATCACCAGTGTGAAGAGGCTGAAGGAGAGGAGGCAAGTTGGAAGGTGAAGGGAGAAAGAAGGCAGGAAAAATGGGGGTAAAAGGATGAGTAAAAGCAGATTATATGAAAAGAGGAGATGGAGGAAGTACGGAAATATGTAAGATCTGAGTCTTCTCGGGCTTCGCTTGTACATACATATAATATCCACGTTGCCACATGAGCGCCAGGTGGGAATTTGTGGCTCGGGCTCTCATGGCTGCTATAGAAAAGGAATAAATCATCTCAGTCTGCGCCAAGATGGAATGTTGAACAGGCTTTTTAAACCAATGTGAGATAGTAGCCCTGACACCTCCAGACAAATTGGTCCAGGACTGGTATGCTGCATCACATCCTGGACATTTTAGTCGCTCTATAAAATTTGTTATGTCAAGAATGTCCAAGATGCAAACTCACTGGATGGCAGCCAGGCTCCGCATACGAGGAAAAAATTACATCAAGGGGGTATAGAGACAAGTCCATACAGGCATGTCCTGCCACTTGACAGCCATCTTGGCACCACCCCCGGGCAGTTATGTCAAAGTAAGTAGACCATCCCCCTGGTTTAATGAATTGGGAATGCCAGATTAGTCTCTAATGATTGATATCCTCCACAAATTGGTTGAAACTGTCATGCAACAATGCGACTGGCCAATATCTTGCCCGGTTCGGTTGCTCTAAAGCACATGGTTGGCTTTTGGATGGAAGAGGGTGGAATATGTGTCATACAACCTCTGTTGCTGACATTAGGGACTTCTCTATTCAAACGGCCTTAAATGAACGGCCTCTCTATAGCGTGTCTGGTATAAACTCAGAAAATATATGATTTACTCTGACTGAAAGAGGTTTCTTGCTTAAGCATCAGTGCAAATGCATAAATATAGAATGAGAGGTCCTATCTCTTAGAATACTGATGCTTTGGGATGGTAAGTCAAAGCTTCAGTATTTGACAGGTTGCAAGACTCAACTTTTCTTACAAATAGCTCCCCTAACTAAGGAACTAAACACAGGCAGGACACCCCAAAGCAGAGTGTGCAGACGGTTTAAAAGCAGTCAGTGAGGAGACTCTCTATCACTTTCAGATGTTACCTCCGTCACTCATAACTCATTCACATCAAAGTCGGCTTTGGAAAAAGCGGCACAGCTGAACCAAAAATAGTTTCACATCTTTCAAAATCATCGCCGTGTCCCAGATGCGCACAATGGCATTACAGTTCTGTGTGATAATTTATTCATGACTGTAATCACTTTGTGACTTTTTATGAACATGAATAATTCTGACAAAGCCTGAAAAACCACAGAGCCAACAATGTAAAGTGCTGGTGAAACGCAGGGGCCGTTTCTTGGACAATAAAACGTTTTTGTTTGAACTTCAACGTCCAAAAAAGCTTCACATGATGATATTTTTCTCAGTTCCAGAGCCAAGAGATGCATTCTTGTCTCCCTGAAAATAGAAAACCATCATAATTCCTTGACAAACTATACATCAGCGTGATAGCTTTGACTTCTTCATTTCAAAGGCAACGTCTCTCAAATGAAAGTCAAGTCAATTTTATTTAAATATGTCTCAGATTTCCCTCGGGGGAACATCACAATCTGTACAGCATATGACTCCCTCTAGCCTCACCCGGTTGGTTCATATTCGGTAAAACGTAACTAAAATAAACCTTTAAAGGGTAGAAAACCGGAAGAAATGCCGGGAAGAGTTACAAAGAAAAGACCAAAGACGGACAGACATCCAAATGATATGGTAGGGAAATTACAATGTGGACAATCGGGATGACGGATCGAGAGATACAAGTGGACAACGTCAGGGCGTGGCAGACGGACTTGGGTCTGCAACACGGAGACCTGGAAAGAGGACAGACTACACAAACACATAAGAGGCTAAGCTCACGCACACCATGCACATAGATAGGAGGCGAGAAACAAACAAAGAGGGCGAAAGAGAGAGCGAGAGAGAGAGAGAGAGAGAGAGAGAGAGAGAGAGACACGATGGGGAGAGGCGGACACTCCTGGAGGAGAAAGATCCAGATCCAAAACATCTGGAGCGAGGCACCCAACAGCCAGGGAAGAGAGAGAGACAGAAAGAGAGAGAGAGAGAGAGAGAGAGAGAGAGAGAGAGAGAGAGAGAGGTCTCCATGATGTGTGATGGTCCAGCACAGAAGAAAGTAAAGCGTCAAAGGATATGCAGGGTTCTGTAGTCAAATAAAATGGCCACAGACTGACCTTGTTTTTCTATTATTTTCTTAAATTGCACTTTTTTCTGATTTTTTTCTTAAAATTCCAAGATGATATAATTGTTCTAGTAGACGGTGCTCCAGTAGTCCTCACAGACGGTGATCAGGAACAGGTACCCAGCCCAGGCTCTGTTAGAAGATGTGAACCAACCCCCCCCCCACGAAGCTACAACAACCAGGGAGAGTCACGGGAAGAAAACCCTCTGGAAATCCAAATTATTTATAGCCAAACAATCAGCAGACTGTAGGTCACTTTCAGTCATTAAACCCTGTTTGTATAGTTAATTCCGGAATACATCCACGACGGATGAGGAACAGAGAGATGAGTTAGGAGCTCGGCAGCCTGTTTATTTCTCTGCATTTGCGTAAGCGATGCACCTCTGCTCGATGCTTGGAAAGATTGCCTGTGTTTCCGCCCATGTCGAATTACCTCATCAAGTCATCAGACGCACCCAGATCTGAGTGAGTTGTAGATCAGTGTGTCATCAGTTAAAAAAAAGGGCGCTTTCTATGGAAAATGATGTGGCACGCCGTGAAGCTCGTCTTTTAATTATCCGTCGTTTGATTTAACTCCGCAGCAGAGACCGGCCGAGTGTCCGTCTGACACATTAATAAACGTTCTCCAATACAGACTAAACTCTCTCTCTGCCTAGGAATAACATGTCAAACATTAAATTCAGTGTTCCTCTTAAAGCTTTAACAATATTAACCAGAGGGTTTGGATGATAGATCGCCAGGGAACTGAGTGCAGGCTGTGTTACTGTTTAGTAACCGTGTGAAGTGTATTAAACGTCTGCTGCGGCGCTGATCTGACTGTCCCCATCCAGTTCACCTCAGTTCGTGTCAGAGCGATGGTAACAAAACACAGAGACACACTAAAATGTAGGGTTGCTTAGGAATATTATGACTTGACGCCCAATGGTTTGTTACACGTGGAAAACATTTTTTTTCTTTTTTTTTCCCCCCCAAAATTACTTGGCAGGTGATTGGACCAGACATCCACACCTCAGTGTCATGGGATAACTTTGTTGAT